>NW_022639611.1:208842-215073 GCF_010583005.1 Odontomachus brunneus | reverse complement strand
CTCTCTCTCTCTCTCTCTCTCTCTCTCTCTCTCTCTCTCTCTCTCTCTCTCTCACCAAACTCGAATTTCGAATTAGCTTTCAACAGATAGCTTTCAACAGTTAGCGGGCGCGCAATAATCGAATAGCGAGGGATAAATTTTCTAAAATATCCGCTCAATCCTAAAAAGCTTTGCACTTGTTTCACGGAGTCAGGCTCTGGAAATTTTCTGACTGCTTCCGTTTTGCGCTCGGATGGACTCACATGGCCGTTTTCTATGACATGACCGAGGAATTCAACACGCTTTTGCAAAAATTGACATTTCCGCCAATTGATCACCAATCCGGCTTTTAATACCGCTTGAAGATTCTCTATCCCCGTTTCATAATTAATGGAGGGTATAATTAGATCGTCCATATATATATTAATATTATTTTGTCCCGTATTAAATTTCTGAAAACTATATTAATGAATCTTTGGAAGATAGCCGGGGAATTACACAGAGTGAAAGGGGCGCGCAAAAATTCATAATGCCCGTTATTTTATCCAACGTGAGATTATTTTGAAACAAATAACGAATAAATGTTATTGAAACAACCGTTGTTCAAACTGAATAACTTATACTTTACAACTAAAAAATATAATATTTTCAAATTGAGGAAATAACTTTAAATTAATATTTTTTCAAACCAATTAATTATTTTACTCAATAATAATACACTATTTTGTAAAACTTGTTTTACTCAAATTAAAAAAAAATATTTGTCTGAAAATATCAAATTCTGTTGATATCGTTTATTCAAATTAAAGAAAATATTTTTTAAATTACAATTTTTGGATATTGTAAAATAGAGTAAAATATTTATTTAAGGGTAACACCACTCTAGAATTTTCAAAAAATCGATTTTTTTTTGCTTAAACAATAGTTTAAGGCCCTAAAAATAGTATCCAAGTAATTTTGTAATGAAAAAAAAATTTTAAACAGCTTAATTCTTGATTTTGCCGCAGAACGTCGGAGCGCTCGTTGAGCGCGTTGAAACGGTCAGGCGACGCGCTCACTTTTATACTGCTTTTACCTGCCGAAACTATAAGCGACCTTGTTACTTGTAGAGCAAAGGTCTCTCGAATTCCTTAGGTGTCCACCAGGATGCGTAATTGTATAATAAACGTGCATGTGTGAGTCAGTACAGCTGCAAAGTTGACGCCGAACACACGTGTCCGTTAAATTTTTGTCTTTGTATGAATATTGTATAAATATAAATTATTATTAGTATTTCCTTTTTTTTGAAAAGTGTAATAAAAGTAACATGAATAGTGGAAAACGAGTGTATAGTGGAAAAAAGGCTGGAAGGACCGGTTCCTCCAGTTCGAAAAGACCAAAAATATCAGGACGTCGGCCGAGTAACCGTTACGAGTTAGAGAAGCCAAACGTTGAAAGTCCTAGCACATCAGCTAAGAAATTATCAGCGCCTAATCCAGATGAATTTGAAGTAGAAGAAGGCTTTGGATACAGAATTTTGGACTTCTTAATAGTGTTCACTGCTATATCGCAGGCAGTTGTGTGCAAAAGATGTAAATCTGATATAAAATTTACCGAATGTGGAATGCGTGGCTTGGGATTTAAAATTGTGATTTCCTGTGCAGAGTGTGATCAAATATTTATACCCAGTTCTCCATTCATTGAAAAAGGATATGACATTAACCGTAGAATCATTTTAGCTATGCGGCTTTTGGGAGTAGGATTAAATGGCATAATGAAGTTTTGTGCATTTATGGATCTTTCCCGTCCAATATTTCAATCTTTTTATGATCGTGTTGTGCAGAAAATTTCTGTTGAAGCAGAGAAAGTTTGCCAGTAGAGTATGAAAACTGCAGCTCAAAAAGAGAAAGTTACAAGTATTGAGAAGGGCCTCTCAAATGGCATTACAGTCTCTGGTGATGGCTTATGGAGAAAGCGTGGCTTTTCTTCGCTTTTCGGTTTCGTCTCGCTCATTGGTTGGCATACTGGCCAACTGGTCGATGTTTTAATAAAATCTAAATATTGCAAGGCTTGTGAGTATTGGGAGAAAAAAAAAGACACCGAAGAGTACAAAGAATGGGCCGCATCTCATGAAAACGAATGCCAAGCAAACCACGTCGGCTCAGCGGGAAAGATGGAAGTGGATGCAGTTATTGAAATGTTCCAGCGCTCTGAATCCTTGCACGATTTGAAGTATGTTAATTATGTAGGCGATGGTGATTCAAAAACATTTAAAGGTATTTTAGATGCAGAACCTTGTGAAAACTTTACTGTAACGAAGAAAGAATGTGTTGATCACGTGCAAAGACGAATAATCTTTCGCCTTCGTAATTAAAAAAAAAATACAAAAGGTCTCGGAGGAAAAAGTAAGCTTACCGGAAAACTGATTGACGAATTGGCAATTTATTATGGCTTAGCAATACGCAAAAATCACGATTCGGTGGAGAATATGCGAAGTGCCATTTACGCAACATTGAACCACAAACTGTCGACAGATGAAAAACCTATGCACGATAAATGCCCGCGTGGTGAAGATGGTGCTCGTGGCAGAGGGCACAGGCGACTGGAGACACAAGTTATAAGCATAAGCCAGCTCTCCCACAAGAAGTTTATAAAGCCATTTATCCAATTTATAAAGATTTAACGTCTGAAGATTTGCTTACTCGTTGTTTAGGCGGCTTTACTCAAAATAGCAACGAGAGTTTCAATGCGGTCGTGTGGTCTATGGCGCCAAAATCAACTTCTAGTGGCAAACATGTATTAGATACTGCGGTATATATTGCTGCAGGCATTTATAATGATGGCCTATCAAGTATTATGAGACTTATGCGGAATTTGGGCATGAAAATCGGGCCAAAATGTTATAATTTCTGCGTGGAAGCAGACGAGCGACGCATTCAATTTTCGGACAGATCGCTAATAGACGCTGTTAAAGAGGCCAGATTAGCTATAAAATCATCCAGGAAGGAAGAAGAGGAGGCAAGCATTAATAGAGACGGTCAAATGTATGGAGCAGGCATTGCAGATTGAAGATAAAAAAAAATTTCAAGGATTTAAAAACTCGTTTCAAGGATTTAAATGCTCGTAAAACTTTAAACGCGTTTTTCTCAAAATCACTTTTTTATAAACTGCCGGAAAGCTTACTCCAACACTATTGCATGGATCTATTTGAAATTTTAACAGTAGCATTACAATTACATTCTCTATAGAAGTACGTAGCCGTTTTTTGATTGAATGTAAATTTTTTTTTATAAACAATCTTAGGCGTATTTTTTGGTCAAAAATAGATGTTTTTTTTAAAACATGCACCATTTTAACAAAAATTGATTAAAAAAAAATCCCTACGTACTTCTATAGGCAACAGTATGTAGATTATAAAAATTTTTGGTTTTTTGTTGTAGGTCTCATATTTCAGGAGAAACATTTCCGGCAGTCAAGGCCTTTAAAAAAAACATGATTACGTAGATTGGCTCTGTCGCCGCCATTTTGTAACAAAATAATAATAAAAAAATTTATTTTTACACTTTAATATATGTTAAATGAACTGTATAAAAAGAAATTCTATTCCTTTTCCTATACTTCCACAATAAATTGTCAAAAATGGGCTTTTTCAGCCGCTAGAGTGGCGTTACTCCTTAAGATTAATTGTTAAGATTAATAAGATTATCTATTAAATATTTATTTAAGATTGATTGTTTCAAAACATATAATCCATTTAATAATAATAATTTTTTAAGTCATTAGGTTATAAATAGGTTAGTATCGTTGGCATGATAAAAACGGTAAATTTTTGACTCTGTTCGTCCATTGAAACGTGGAAAAATCCGTTCTTCAGATCGAGCGTAGTGAAACACTTCGCGCCTTGTAACAAATCAAGTTGATTCTCTACAAGCGGTAAAGGATATCGATCCTTAATTATTCTCTGATTTAGCTTACGATAGTCTACGCATAATCTGAATGAACCGTCTTTCTTTTTCGCTAATACAACGGGACTCGCGTATTCCGATAACTATGGCTGCGTAATGCCGTCGCGTATCCACTCATTCATCTGCGCATTCGCCTTCTCTCTCTCTAACAGCGACAATCGTCTTGCTTTCTGATACACAGGCTCATCGTCTTTTAATAATATTGTCATTTTTAATCCTACTTCTGGCGCTTGCTCAGGCCTATAATTACTAATTAAATTCTTAACCGTTTCTCTGTGCTCTACGTTTTTTATGTGTGTTACGTCTACATTATTTACCTCATCTAAATCTACGTTTATCTGACATATCTCATTAAATTCTGCATTGTCCGAAACGAGCTTCCGTGCGCTGACAAAAATGTTACCAACTTCTATCGTAAGTTTGATAGTGTCTAAAAAATCTGTGCCGATGAGTATGCTGTGTTCCATAAGAGCACCCGAAACGACACGAATAAGAATCGGATAATCATTATCGTCCACGGTTATAATTGCGCTAAACTCGTCCAGAGTCACATTATCATCGGAACCTATACCGCGGAATCGAATTTTATTACTCTGTAATTTCGGAACACTCATTTTGGCGTACTGGTCGACGCGCATTAAACAAATATCGCTCCCAGTATCGATAAATGTTCTTATTTTTTGATCGTTAATCGATACTTCCTTTAAGTATTTTTTCCGGACATTCTGCGTAATAATATTGGTGTCTTTTACCGTCGCTTGCTGCTTAACACATGTTGCCGCGAGATGTTCACGCTTACCGCAGCCGAAACACTTCGATCCTTCCGCTTTCGTTGGACAATCTGCACTCACGTGGTTTCGCTGTCCCATTGAAGCACCGCTTCTCGTTCCGTGGCGTTTCCTTCTTGTCCGCTCTCTTAGTTTCTCGACTACAGGTCCCTCTTTGCGCTTCCGTCTTCTTCGCAGCGCTGGCAGGAAACTTTTCCTTGAGACTCACTTTTTCGAAGGCCTTGAGTAATGAAGCTTTCGTCGCAAATCTACCGATGTGTGCTTAGTCTCTCAAGCTCGTGACCGATATGCCGTCGATAATATATTCGAGTACTTCGTCCTTGTCGATTAGCACTCGATTTGCAAGAATCGCATAGACATATTCATGGAACGTTTCCCTCTATCAAGTTCTTTGCTCGAACGACCTTCTTAATTCTATCTTGTTTGGACGATGATCGAACATTTCGCGCAGCTCACACAGCAGGTCATCTACGGAAGATTCTATATGAGTGGGATCGGAATGCAACCACTCTAACGCTTTTCCTTTTAGCCTCATGCCGATCAAAATTCGAGTGGCATTCAGTTGGACACGTTGCAAATGGACACGGTGCAAATGGACACGGCACTTGACACACGGTTTAATTGGACACGGTGCGTTTGGACACGAAACTTTTGGGCACCGTTGTTTTTGGACACGAAAGAAAATGCATGACGTTCAGTTACACACCGTTCATTTGGACACCGTTCAATTGGACACAGTTCAGTTGGACACCGTTCAAGTGCCCACTGTTCACTTGAACACAGAAGGATGTTCACTGTTCACTTGGACACCGTTCACTTGGACACCGTTCAGTTGCCCACTGTTCACTTGGACACAGAACGATGCGTGCTGTTCATTTGTACACCGTTCACTTGGACACCGTGGAATTGCTTGTCTGTTCACTTGGACACAGAAGGATGCGCACTGTTCACTTGGACACCGTTCATTTGGATACTGTTCACTTGGACACCGTTCATTTGGACACAGTTCACTTGGACACCGTTCATTTGGACACCGTTCAATCGCCCACTGTTCACTTGGACACAGAAGGATGCGCACTGTTCATTTGGACACCGTTCACTTGGACATCGTTCAGTTGCTTGCTGTTTATTTGGACACAGAATGATGTGCACCGTTTATTTTATCATCATTTAATTATGTATCGTTTGTTTATGCAATGGATATGCAACTGATGAGAAATAAAAAATAGTTTTGTAGAAAATATTTGTGTTTTTATTTCGTTTTTATCACATCCAACCACAACGCCATATGCCTAGAGATATTCTAGAGACTCTATAAACAACGACATATGATTGGAAGTGTCCGTTTGTCAATGTGCGCACCTGGGACTCACTCCGATTTTCGTACTACTATTTGTGATGTAGAGCGTGGGTAAATTGTGGTTTTGGTAATTATTTAATTTAGCGGCAACACCTCCGATTTCGATGAAAATAGACTCAATCGACGTGTTTTTGCATGCCAAACAACTTTTTCCTCTGAT
>NW_022639611.1:208231-208832 GCF_010583005.1 Odontomachus brunneus | reverse complement strand
TCCATTTGCAACGTGTCCAATTGTACTGTGTCCAAGTGCACCGCTCCCTCAAGATTCTGGTATAGCTCTCCGTCAGTCCATACGCAATATCCTCAGCAATATCACTTACCGCTCCAATTCTCGTAATCTCCGGTGTCTCCGTCGAAATAATCCAGCAAATCCGCCACTGCTGCTACATTTAATTTGGACGACACTGTCATCGATCCTTGTTCTGCTCGTTGCTCTCGATCGGACACGCTCATTTCTCGTATCTCTCGCAACAATTGCATCTCTGTTCTCGCCAACGCTAGCTCACGCTCCGCGAGTTCTTTTTCCCGACGGTATATCTCGATCTCTCGCTAGTAATCAGTGGTTGCTGGCATGGTCGATGCGTTTGTCGGACCGGTTTCAGATGTTTCGGGGGTGCCTCTCATCCACGCACCCGACGGATCCGCTTCCATCAATCGTGCAATTAGCTCGCAAGACCACCGACCATTCGTTTAGGAAATGAAAAGATCGCGTTTAAGAAAACAGTTAGGTACCTTGGCATCCATTTCGACAGGGAAATGGGAGTATCCTCCCATTGCAGATATTTGAGCGACAAGGTCGGGTCGCTATTTAC
>NW_022639611.1:207837-208221 GCF_010583005.1 Odontomachus brunneus | reverse complement strand
AGACAAAGTTGAGGGCGTATTAGGTTAGAAAATCTGTCATACCATTTATTGCTAGTTATGTAACTGGGGGGCTTCGCCTCCCAGACCCTCCTATCACGGGGGTGAGGGTTGTAGTCTTTTGCGACAAATTCACTTTTTAGCTTAAGCACAAGAGACTATAGCCCCCCGTGATGGGGGGTCTAGGAGACGAGGCCCCCCAGTTACATAACTAGAGATAAATGATATGATAGATTTTCTAACCTAACACGCCCTCAACTTTGTCTATTAATATCTCGCTTCGCAGTAGAGAGCGACGATTTTGTCAGAGGAAAAAGTTGTTTGGCATACAAAAACGCGTCGATTGAGTCTATTTTCATCGAAATCGGAGGTGTTGCCGCTAAACTA
>NW_022639611.1:207378-207827 GCF_010583005.1 Odontomachus brunneus | reverse complement strand
TAAATTAGCTAGGATGGCGGGATGTCGGTGGGGATTGCGCTTCAGTGCGCTCTCTGCGATTACCGGGGATGTTCGCGCCGACGGTGGCTTACGCCGCTGCGGGGTGGGCCGACCTGTGCGCGGGGAGTGACCTGAAGCTCCTCAGGACCCTGCAGCGCCGGGCACTCATCTCGACGACCGCTGCGTATCACACGGCGTCGACGGAGTCGCTATGTGTGGCTGCTGGCGCGGTCCCCGTCGACATTCTTTTGGAAGAATATTCGGCGCGGTAAATGGTTAGAAAAGAGATGGATTCCAGGATAGGAGACTCGACCGTCCCGTTTACCGGGAATGTTAGAGAGACCCAGGGTCTCATTAGGGGCGAGGCGTACAAGATGTGGCAGGCCCGATGGTCTTTTTCGAGTAAAGGCCGCACGACGTACGCCTTCTTCGACGATGTGGGGCGCAGG
>NW_022639611.1:201148-207368 GCF_010583005.1 Odontomachus brunneus | reverse complement strand
ATCTCGACGACCGCTGCGTACCGCACGGCGTCGACGGAGTCGCTCTGCGTGGTTGCTGGCGCGCTTCCCGTCGACATTCTTCTCCGCGAATATTCGGCGCGATATATGGCAAGGAAGGAGATGGATGCCAGGCTATGTGATGCAGTAGTCCCGTTCACCGGGAATCTTAAAGAGACCCAGGGTCTCATTAGGGGCGAGGCGTACAAGATGTGGCAGGCTCGATGGTCTTCTTCGAGTAAAGGCCGCACGACGTACGCCTTCTTCAAAGATGTGGGGTGCAGAGTTGATGCGCGGTGGGTCCGCCCTGACCACTACGTGACACAGATGATCACCGGACACGGCAGGTTCCAGGCACGCCTTGCGTCCTTGGGCCTTGTGGAAGGTGAGATATGTGTGTGTGGAAAGGGAAGGGATACTGCCGAGCACCATCTCTTGCAATGCCCTGAATTCGAGCCGCAGAGGGAGGCTCTTTGCAACTTGATTCCGGCCGCGAGCTGGAGGTGGCCGGAGGCGGCACACTACTTCGTGTCGACTCCAGAGGCCTACTCCGTCTTCGCGGCCTTCTGTCGGGAAACCCTTTGCTTAAAGGGTCCATATTAGATTTCACAGCGGCCTACCCGGGGGATGTCGGAGCCCCCGGGCATGGGTAAACGGCCTCGCAACCTTCGCGAGATCACCGTGGACCCGGGCCGCTGAGGTAGGGAAAATTTAATTAATGAATATTTTTCTTTCAGGTTCCCACCTCCAATACCTAAACCCAATACCCATTCCTCTTCCTTTCCTCTCTTATCCAATAGGGTCAGAGCGTGTGTCTGGGCGAGACACTAGTGAGCGGGCCTCCCCGTGGTCCCCGTGGGCGTGGGGCGCGCGCTGCAGTCACAACGGACGGGTGGCGCGCGCGCCACGGCTAAACCGCTCATCCTGCGAACACGTCCCGCAGGCGCTGCTGGATTTTTCCATCGCCTTTCCCCTGCCAGTGGGTGACAAACGGTAGGAGTAGATGGTAGCAAGTAGCGTATAGCCTTCAGCTATGGGTGTCGGGCTTCACACTAACTGCAATTAGCTCGGGCTTGTTGCCTGCTAAGCTTCACTCGAAAATCTTCAATTTTTTTTTCAGCTCGACTATAGTAAACTCACTGGGTTCTCTCACGATACTCATCTCGCTTGCTTACTCTCATTGTCTTTCAGTCTCTCTCTGTTTCTCGCCGAGTATGCTCACTGACTGTCCCTGCACTTCACTCGCAGCACTTCGATCTAACGACGATCCCGGACGAGCCCCTAAATTATGCAGGATGTTAGAAAGGAATAGAGAGGATTTAAACGCTGGATGGCCGAAGTGAAATAAAATTTCACTGTTTCTTTAGTGAATAACTAGTATAATAATGGTATCGACTCTTTCTCATACAAGACCTCGAGGACAACTAACTCTAAACGCAGTGCTTTTTTATACTACACAGGATCGCAAGGTGGGGATCGAATTAACAAAAGCCGTTTATGAATCAGCGCGGAACCGCGCCGCGACGCAGCCGATCGCTATCGCGCTGCCGCTCTTCGCGATTGTCTCCGAACGCTGACATCGCGCGACTTCAATCAGGGAGCCGTTCAGGCTCAAGCCTTGACGCTAGCGCGCGGTTTTTCTTTAATGTACGATACCGGCCTGGGTGTTGGCCGCTTTTTATCTGCATCACAATATTGATAAGTGATTATATAAAATAAAATTTTATGAATATACATATATTATTTTTAGTAACTATGTAATTTTGCAATTTGATATTTAAGTAAATATTAAGTAAATCGAAAAGTTCCGTTCATTTAGCAGTGAGTAGCTATAGCTAGAACTATCGGTAACTCTAATGTTTAAATCAAGCTTAATTTTTTAGTTTTACCATCTGTCAATAAAATTCAGTATATAAAGATATACATTCGCATCAATAACATTCTTACTGCATCGAAAATGTCGAAATTTGATTAGAATTAATTGTTTCAAAACAACTTTATAACCTAGATTTGAGGCTTTCACGGCCATTGATACAATGTCTAGGTATAGCTTTCAGAATGGAGCCGTGTCTTGAATCAGCGATATGCCGACGTTTCGCAAACGTTGCAGTTTGCATCATCAGGGCTGAGAACTCTGATACTGAGCTCCCTTGGTTAAAGGTAGTCCTTATATGCCCCCCTCCCCCCCTTTGTGTAGATGGTGTTTAGGGAGTAGGGGACGAGGCTTGAATCCAGCCAATCAGCGTATTTGAATTGATCAGCTGGTCAATTAAAATCAGCGTATTTTAATTGATCGGCTGTCCTTCCATATCTCCAGGGCATAACAGAACCTATCATCAGGATTTTGGGTAAACACAAAATCAAAGTAATCTTCAAACCCCATAGGAAGCTCTCCCATTTAGTCCCAAATCCGAAGGATCAGAAATCATGCCTAGAAACATCAGGTGTATATAAGATCCCTTGCTCTTGTGGTAAAGTTTATATAGGAGAAACCGGGAGGAAGATCAGTACGCGAATCAAGGAACACCAGCGATGTACCAAGTATGGTCACTTTACTCAATCAGCCCTAGCTGAACACTGGATGGAGACTGGCCACTCCGTACAATATGACAAAGCCACCAGATTGGCTCCCTCACAGAGTTATTTTGCCAGAAAACATCGTGAAGGTCTAGAAATTTTGAAACATCCCAACAACCTCAACCGAGACAAAGGTGTGCAAGTAAACTCTATTTGGCATACTGTCCTCCCGGTTTTTTAATTGATCAGCTGATCAATTAAAATACGCTGTTTGGCTGGATTCAAGCCTCGTCCCCTACTCCCTAAACACCATCTACACAAGGGGGGGGGGAGGGGAGCATATAAGGATTACCTTTAACCAAGGGAGCTTAGTATCAGAGGTCTCAGCCCTGATGATGCAAACTGCAACGTTTGCGAAACGACGGCATATCGCTGATTCAAGACACGGCTCCATTCCGGAAGCTATACCTAGACAACTTTATAACCTATTAAATAATAATAATCGATTTGCCCTTATAGAAATATCATACTAAGAATCATTGATATTATCCAGTATTTTTAATACTGAAAATAAGTAATTATCAATGATTCTTAGTATGATATTTCTATAAGGGTATAACCTAATGATCTAAAGTCATTATTATTAAATGGATTATAGTTATTTTGAAATAATTAATCTTAAATAAATATTTAATAGATAATCTTATTAATCAACAATTAATAACAATTAATCTTAAATAAATATTTTACTCTTTTTTACAATATCCAAAAATTGTAATTTAGAAAATATTTTCTTTAATTTGAATAAACAATATCAACAGAATTTGATATTTTCAGACAAACATTTTTTTTCAATTTGAGTAAAACAAGTTTTACAAAATAGTGTATTATTATTGAGTAAAATAATTAATTGGTTTGAAAAAATATTAATTTAAAGTTATTTCCTCAATTTGAAAATATTATATTTTTTAGTTGTAAAATATAAGTTATTCAGTTTGAACAACGGTTGTTTCAATAACATTTATTCGTTATTTGTTTCAAAGTAATCTCACGTTGGATAAAATATTTCTTCAATTTTATTAAATATATTGGGTAAACTTTCGAAAGCTACCCATGCCCGATTGTCATGAATTTTGGCAAAAATACTCCAAACAATGTCAAATGAATGTCCTTAAATTGATTTCCACTGACAACAACGTTTAATGCCAAAAATCTTTAAATAAATTTACATTCACATTGTTCACACAGTACATATGAAATGTTATGAAAAAAGATGTATTTTCTAAAGAGTAACAATTTTTCACAAAAAACAGGGCCTTTCCCCCGCCACGGTGTGGAGGGTCTGGGGAGCGTAGCCCCAGTCACACGACTAGAGACAGGCACATCGTCGATGTGATAGATTTCATAATCGGGGATGAGGGGCCTAAACTGAATAATTACCCTTTTCGTATGATGCTATTTTCCTAGACAAGTCTACAAAGGTAATTATTTACAATTCGGATTTTTCCGAATTTCAATTTTTTTGCGACAATCTTGCTAAAAATATTTGTTGTCACTACGACAGTAATAATCAATAGGGAGGAACCTGAGAAATATGTAACCTACTTATAAAATACAAGAAATGGACAAAAATTGAGAAAATACAATGTATGATGGATGCATAATGTATGTATAATATATGTACATATCATGTATGTATAATGTATGTTATGTAGTAAATTGTCAACAAGCAGTGATCTCTTTCCGTAATGGCCACTTTTACATGCAAACAGTGCACGAATTAGAAATATATTTGAACATGCATAGGTAACAAAGTCTTATTGAAACATTAGCATTATTTAAACATTTGCAAACGATGAACTGGGGGTCCATGGGGCGAAGTCCCCGGTCAAAGGAATTCGGGGAGACTTTGTCCCCACCGGTTTGATAAAATTAACATTCTACAAAAAAAAATGTATTTCACATAGTGTTAAACATTGTTTTTGCATGCAATTCATACGTCCTACCTTGCTTAGGGGTCTTGCTAATCTTTTCATTATCCATTGTAGTATATAGTAGATTCATACATTTAGTAAAGCAAAAATTTAATAGAACATTCTCCCTTGCGTAGGGATCTTATTAATCTTTTCGATATTAACGATTTCTAGTATATTATAGACTCATTTATTTAGTAAGGCGAAAATTTAATAGATATATTCATAGAAATGTCGGTGTGACAGATTTCATAATTGGAGGTGAAGGGTCTAAACTTTTCTAAACAAATCTACGAATTTTGCATTACGACATTAAATAAGACCCATATACTTATATCGCGTATAATACACAGATCATAGCTTTATTTGACATCATTTGGAGTGTTTTTGCCAAAATTCATGACAATTGGGCGTGGCTGATTTTCGGAAGTTTATCCAATATATTTATTTAGATAGAATATATTTTTTTTTTACTTTATTTCATTGTTATCTACGTCTAAACAAATATTAACTAGAAAGATTTGTTTCAAATATAATCTGAAACTTTTATATATAAAATAATATATAGAAGAAATCTATAATTTCTTTGTAATTTTTGGCCGAAATAAAATGCACGCATGTTTTTCGTTTTTGATTACTTACAATTGCCATAAATACTTCAAATCAAATACTTCATATAGTAATAAGTTGAGATATTTACTCATATTCATTCTTTATGCTTTTTTATATGTATGTACTAATAATAATAATTATAATAAATAATAATAATAAATCTTTATTATCATTGAACAGGCGGGCAACATATGTTCAATATTCGGATAATTTCTTTTTAAAACTGTTCCTTAGATCGAGCGTCATTAAAGATCTTCAAAAGAAACGAAGGTAACCCTTATAGAAATATCATACTAAGAAATACTGAAAAATTATTAGTGATTAAATATTACCAGTAATTCAGTAATTTTTTGGTCAGTACTTAATTTCTGGTAAATATTGATAATAAAATCACTGTTAAATATTGATAGTAATCAAATATTAAGAATTATTATGCGAAGGTAAAAAATGAGAAAATCATAATGTTTACAAAAATATACTTATATTCCTAATTTTCTCATGTCTCATAAACTACTAGATATCGAAGGTTGTCAACACATTACAAACTTTCGTGAATCCTCCTGCGATAATTTCGATCCCAAGCGGTATACCACCGGTCACCAATCCATGTTTTGACTCCGTTAAAGTGTTGCTTAACCTGACGATCGGGCGGCACGCGGCGATTCCCAATGACTCTTACGATATTCTTACGATTAATGCATATAATGTATCCTTATAGTGTTCACAGTATATTATAACATACCTAGCAAACACCAAATAATAGTTACATAATTTTTACTTGTTGTTTATTGGATAAATTGCAGATAGATATTGAAACAATGCAACATTCGATATTCGATGAATATTGATGTAATGTAGTGAACCAGTGATAATTACTTTTACATTTTTAACAAAATGTTATAATGATTAATCCAACAAAAAAAAATTAAAAAATCCAAGAAAATCCAAATTAAACAAATCGAATTACTAAATTTTGACAGAAACTTTTAAAAAATATTATTTAAAACAATAGTTTTGTTTCATTAAATGACATGATTTCCTTGAACGAAATAAAAGTTTTATTTTCATCATTTTAAAAAATGATATTTCGTTTAAGAATATAATATTTTAATGAAATAAAA
>NW_022639611.1:200676-200937 GCF_010583005.1 Odontomachus brunneus | reverse complement strand
AATATTGCAAATTAATGTCACTGCAAAGTCTCTGCAACATTGCACTGCAATATGCAATCTTGCAACGTTGTAGCAATGTTGCTGCAAGCTTTTGTGTTGTATTGGCATTGCTGAGAGATTCGAGCCTGAGACCTCTCCCAGGTAGCAGAATTACGTCAAAATGACATTCAAATCTAAGTAAGTTCAGGATCAAAAATAACCAAGGAATGATCAAAAATATCGTGAGAATATCGTCAAAATGATAGTCTAATGTCACAGATT
>NW_022639611.1:199874-200525 GCF_010583005.1 Odontomachus brunneus | reverse complement strand
TATATAGAAACGTCATTAAGATGTCACAAAAAAGACGTTTTAAAGACGTTATTTAGTCACTTGACGTCATTTGACCAGTTATGACCAGTTTTTTACGTCATTTTGACGTGAGTCTGTTACTTGGGCTGATTCTTGTGTCGTTCACCTTACCTACTGCATCACTGTCACTTTGATTGAGAGACGCTTTATATTGTGTACACTCAGAGGCAGGTATGGTGTCCCTCGGCGGGTCCGTATACGCCTGTTAAATAGTCGAAAGCGACAACAGGCGTATACGGAGGGCGTACTGTACGTCTGACGTACAACGCGAGAGAAGCGAAGAAGGCACGTAGGGGAAGTGGTGGGAGATATTTCGACGTTGCATTCTTTTTGCACGTCATCCGATCGAGAGAGAAAACATCAGCAGACGTGATAGCTGTTAGTGGTGTCCTCAATAGCTGTCTCACTCACTCAACGCTTGAATGCAGAGAATATGAGCGAGACAGCAATAGGGACACCGCGCTGTCTCTATAGGTGTCTCGCTCGCTCTAGTATCCATGTATCATGCTTTCCTCTTTTCTCCTTAGCAGAAATGCACGTTGTGCCGATGAATGACACCGAACGACAAAATTTAACTCTTTTGTTGTACGAATGTGAATAGTCATTTCCGAT
>NW_022639611.1:198134-199413 GCF_010583005.1 Odontomachus brunneus | reverse complement strand
TGCGAAAAGAATGCAACATCGAAATATCTCCCACCACTTCCCCTACGTGCCTTCTTCGCTTCTCTCGCGTTGTACGTCAGACGTACAGTACGCCCTCTGTATACGCCTGTGTCGCTTTCGACTATTTGGCAGGCGTATACGGACCCGCCGAGGGACACCATACCTGCCTCTGAGTGTACATATAGTATATCCATATACGAAAGCATATGATTTATTTAAAAGAAGAGAATAGATTCTTTTAAAATATATGTTTTAAAAAGTATATAGAAAGTATATTTAAAAAATATTTATTGGGAGTATAAATAAGTATCCGCCGTTTGACAAAAAATGGCTCCACCAGTAAGTTATGGTTGAAATTGTCAGATGTAAAACGTCATATCGTAAGGTTGGACATCTAGCAACACCATAACCTTGAAATATTAGCGATTTTATATCAGCATTACATAATTTTTTTTTGTGCGAAAATGTCGAGCCGAATAAGCGTCATTTGCGGGAACTTTTGATTTACTTCTTTAATTTGAATAAATCTGCAGCTGAGGCGCATCGATTGCTTGTAGAAGCATATGGTGAGGCTGCTTTAAGTGAGAGAAGTTGTCGTGAGTGGTTTCAAAAGTTTAAGAACGGTGAATTTGATGTCGAAGACAAAGAACGTAGCGGACGGCCGAAAGTATACGAAGACGCGGAATTGGAAGCATTATTGGAGAAAGATTCGTACCAAACGCAAGAAGAACTTGAATTTACATTAGGAGTGACTCAACAAGCAATTTCACATCGTTTAAAATCGTTGGGAATGATTCAAAAACAAGGAAGTTGGGTTCCATATGAACTGAAGCCGAGAAACGTTGAACGCCGATTTTGCACATGTGAAATGCTGCTTGCCAGGCATAAACGAAAGGGTTTTTTGCATCGTATAGTCACTGGTGATGAAAAATGGATCCACTACGATAACTCAAAAAAGAGGAAATCATGGGGACCACGTGGCCATACTTCAACATCGATAGCCAAGCCAAATATTCATGGAAAAAAACTCATGTTGTGTATTTGGTGGGATCAACTTGGTGTCGTGTATTATGAGTTGCTCAAACCGAACGAAACCATTACTAGGGCTCTCTACCGAACACAATTGATGAGATTGAGCCGAGCACTCAAGGAAAAACGCGCCCACTACTACTCTAGACACGACAAAATTATTCTCCTGCATGATAATGCTCGTCCACATGTTGCGGCGCCGGTCAAAACCTACTTGGAAACACTCAATTGGGAAGTTTTACCCCACCCG
>NW_022639611.1:197742-197969 GCF_010583005.1 Odontomachus brunneus | reverse complement strand
CCTCAAAAGATGAAGCGTTCTTCCGACGCGGTATCCGTATGCTGCCAGAAAGATGGGAAAAAGTAGTGGCTAGCGATGGACAATACTTTGAATATAACATAAGGTATCGTTCTTTCACAATAAATGCCCAATTTTTGATAAAAAGCGGCGAAGACTTATTTGTACTCCCAATACATGTTTTAAAAGTAAGTAAAATAAATTATTTTGTAAATTTAAATAAATTGTTT
>NW_022639611.1:194687-197732 GCF_010583005.1 Odontomachus brunneus | reverse complement strand
CTAATTTTAACGTCATTGTACGTCCCCCTCGAAATGACGAAATTTTGATTGTAAACATTTTTTCGTAGTGTGCTTATTTTTCGAGTTATTTGGCTGCCTAAGTTAAAATGGGTCACCCTGTATATATATATATACATATAAATTTTAAAAAAGTAATTCAAAATAAATATTTATAAATATTTATCTAATAACTTTCTAATATTGTATGCTGTCTAGGTTAATACTTTAAATCTTAACAGTACTTTGCATAAGTATTTCATCACTTAGCAAAGTATTATATATTAGTATTTAAATATTGACAATGTTCTGCGTATTTTATCACTGGACGAAATATTACATATCAATATTTAAGTATTGAAATCAATCATAAGGTAGGATTTGTAACATTAAATATTGAAATACTTGAGTACTAAAAGCTAAAGTATTTGAATCACAGAATATTACTAAATACTGTACTTTTAATACTGAAAATAAGTAATTAATTAATGATTCTTAGTATGATATTTCTATAAGGGAAAACAAAAAAATAAAACCAATACGTGTTATCCAGAATCACAGGTAGCTCACTGAATGCTCACGAATAGCTCCTCAATGTAAGATATTTAACACAATCACTTACTGAATGCTTATACCCATTTCTACTCACATAGTTCATTAGACCTTAATTTGATAAAGACTTAAATCCAGAATAAAGTTTGATCAATGTTGGTAGAAACATATCAGTGAATGTTCAGTTATTATAGGTGAAATTATTAGATGTAAACATTCACTGTGAGCGGTTGGAAAGCGTTTACACCCAGAAAAGTGATCTAGGATACTATTTTAGCACTCACTGACATCCGTTTCTACCAATATTAAGCTGTATTCTGGATTTTACTCTTTGTTTAGTCAAAACTCGAACTAAGTTTTAATCGATCATATTAGAAATGGGTATCAAGCGACATAGTAGTGTCGCGAAGTGCAAGCGCGAATAACCGTGTATAATAACGCGACGATTTTAGTTGAACGTAGGCTAGATTTTCGTTTCGGATATAACGGCTGAATTAACGAAGTTCTAAATGGATTTAATCGATTCCTTGAGTTTACATTTCTTAAAAAAACTGTCTTTACTTTTGCTCTTTACGTGATCCAGAAGCTGAGTTATTTTAGGTCAAAGTCCGAAATCGTGAAATTTCGATTAAGAAACGTCGTCTCCTCACCACAGAAATGTCCGTTGACTACGTTTTCTCCGATAGATGGCAGGATGGTGAGAGTGTTACCATTACCGATTTACCGACTTGTACCTGTCATTGCGGTGGAGTCGAGTGACAGTTCGCGCGTACGAGAATGGGGTTATAATGATGCTATATTTTTAATATAATAGTTTTAAAAGTTGTGAAGTGTGTTTACCGTGATAATTTTGAAGAAAAACTACGGAATTAACAAGGATAATATCAGATAAGTATCGGCGTATGCATAAAAATATATAACGATAACGATGTAAAACTTGAATACTTTGTGTCGTTTTTACTTTTTATTTATAGCTAAATAAAATCATAAGGAGATAAAAGAAGAAGGAACAGAAAAGGAGAAAGAAAGAAAGAGAAAAAACAGAAAATGTGCGAGAAGAAATGAAGAGGAGACAGAAAAAATGAAGAAAAATGATAAGATAGTCAAAAACCATGTAAGAGAGTGACATGGAAAGATAAGAGGAATATATGAGTGAGTAAGAGAATAAGAGAATGAATGAATAAAAAGATAGATAATAAATAAATAAATAAATCTTTTTGTCTACTGCGATAATAAATAAATTTTGCTTTACATAATAACATATAGTACATTTTATAAAAACATAGAATTAGGATACTCCTTATAATGTTTGTACTTTTATTATTTTTAAACAAGGCAAGAAGAAAGAAAGAAAGTACAGAAAGCAGGAAGAAAAAGAGAAACTATAAGGAGTGAAGATAGTATACAGACAAATAAGTAACAGAATAGTATACAACAGACAAATAAATAACAGAAAATAGAAACAAAGCAAGGAGAGAGAAAATAGAGAGATGCAAAATGCGAGACAAGAGGAATATATTAGTGAGTAAGAGAATGAATAAATAAAAGGATAGATAATAAATAAATAAATAAACTTTTTCATCTGCTGCGATAACAAATATGTATTTATTGCTTTACATAATATAGGAAATTTATAAGAATATAGAACTGGGATACTCTTTATTTAAACAAGGCAAGAAGAAAGAAAGGAAGTACAGAAAATGGAAAGAAAAAGAGAATATGTGAGAAGAAATGAAGAGAAGACTGAAAAAATGAAGATAAATGATAAGATGATAAAAAAAACTATGAGCTATCTGGGAAACATTTACAAGCACAGTAATACTACATAATATGTGTGTGTGTGTGTGTGTGTGTGTGTGTGTGTGTGTGTGTGTGTGTGTGTGTGTGTGTGTGTGTGTGTTGATGTATCATTATTTTTAAAGTTGGTGTTTATTGAATATTCTTCCGATAAATACAAACTATCAGTAACATAACATCAATGTTATAATTTCCTATCATTACTCAGTTTCTCTTATATTATTATATAAAAAAGTGTTAAGGTAATGTTATCAAAGAGTGAACATAGATGTATACTTTATTTATGAATTAAAAAATAATAATATTTATGCACAGATAAAGATGTAAAAACCCAGTAAACACCAACTAACAGTAACATAACATTAATGTTATAATTTCCCATTCAATAATGTACATACAATATAATACGTTTTATGTAACAGTTACATTCTTAAGTAGGAAATTATAACATTGATCTTAATAACTCTTACATATATGTATTATATGTGTTACATATATGTATATATGTAACACTCACACTGTTAAGTGAAAAATTATAATATTAATGTAGCATTACTGTATTTATTGATGTTTGCCAGATAGCACAATGAATTCTTTAAGTGTTCCTAAAGTTTACTCCTTTCTGACGTCAATCTGAGCACAGATTTCTATGAAAATAGTAGGTACAAATAATATCATGTTATATGGGTACCTTATGTT
>NW_022639611.1:194443-194677 GCF_010583005.1 Odontomachus brunneus | reverse complement strand
TATATATATATATATATATATATATACTTATATATATATACATATATATAAGTATATATATATATATATATATATACTTATATATATATATACATATATATAAGTATATATATATATATATATATATATATATATATAACTTTACAAAAAAGTATCGTTATAAATAAATTTATAATGTCCAAGTTCAACATATAAAGTTATTAACAAAGAAATTCGTTTTCAATGTTTAATATC
>NW_022639611.1:194156-194433 GCF_010583005.1 Odontomachus brunneus | reverse complement strand
ATTCTAACTTTTATTTAAAAAGTATTCCTAAAAAACTTACAAATTCTCCTTTTGTTTATATTTTTTTCTTTCTTCATTTTCCTTTATTTTCAGTACCTATACAGCACATGATATCATTTGTATTGTATTTTCATAGCAATTTGTGCTCAGATTGATGTCAGAAAGGAGAAAACTTTAGGAACATTTAAAGAATTCATCGTATTATCTGTGAAACATTTACAAACACAGTAATGCTACATCATATATATATATATATATATATATATATATATATATA
>NW_022639611.1:193797-193929 GCF_010583005.1 Odontomachus brunneus | reverse complement strand
TATATATATATATATATATATATATATATATATATATATATATAACTATATATATATATATATAACTTATATATATATATATAACTATATATATATATAACTATATATATATATATATATATATATATATAT
>NW_022639611.1:192964-193314 GCF_010583005.1 Odontomachus brunneus | reverse complement strand
TAAAACCAAAATTACTTTTTCACAAAAAAAGTAAAAAAAAGAAGCCAAGTGCACGCGCGTTAGCATTAAACTTTACAAAAAAATCTTTATAAATAAACATTCTTTACAAAAAAAATCGTAATAAATAACCTTCACAAAAAAACATTATAAATCAATTTTACAAAAAAATCGTTATAAATAAACTTTACAAAAAAAATTGTTATAAGTAAATTACAACAAAAACTTAGCCAAAAGATATTTGGAAAAATATTATTAAAACAATCTTATTCAGATCAATTGTACTTTTGTAAATACTCTATTAAAAAATATATGACAGTTTTATATACTTTCTAAAAAGAAATGATATCATA
>NW_022639611.1:192802-192954 GCF_010583005.1 Odontomachus brunneus | reverse complement strand
ACACTCACACTGTTAAGTGAAAAATTATAATATTAATGTAGCATTACTGTATTTATTGATGTTTGCCAGATAGCACAATGAATTCTTTAAGTGTTCCTAAAGTTTACTCCTTTCTGACGTCAATCTGAGCACAGATTTCTATGAAAATAGTA
>NW_022639611.1:192444-192744 GCF_010583005.1 Odontomachus brunneus | reverse complement strand
GCTCGCCGCGGCCGGCGAAGAAAATGGATGATTGCTCGCGGACCTATCTTATAGGCCAGAGAGGTGGGCCGTTTGGTATACTGAAATGAGCAGCTCCGTGTGTGCGTCCGTGTACGTGTGCGTTCTTCCATATTTTTCGCCGACTGCTGCGAGCCGTATTTCCCGCCTGTCGCATCGCGCGTTCTAATTTGTCCAACTATTTTAATTAATATCTTGAAATTTTACGTGGTTGTTTGAAAAATGACCTATACAATTTTCGCTTGACGTTGTCGTAAGTGACCCACTTTTCATCATCACTTT
>NW_022639611.1:192186-192434 GCF_010583005.1 Odontomachus brunneus | reverse complement strand
TATTAAAACAATCTTATTCAGATCAATTGTACTTTTGTAAATACTCTATTAAAAAATATATGACAGTTTTATATACTTTCTAAAAAGAAATGATATCATAAGGTTACATTCGCCAAGTGCGAATGATTAATCATTTTTTAATTTTTTTTTTATAAACATATGTAGTTTTGATTATATAATATATTTATAAATTAAATATGTTATTAATATATTAGTAATATATTGTTAAATAAAAAATAAAATAATTA
>NW_022639611.1:191756-192124 GCF_010583005.1 Odontomachus brunneus | reverse complement strand
TCTTTGCTGGTGTCCATCTTTGACGCGCGCTCAAACAATACTGAGTCAAACAATCACAAAACTGTCTGAGAAGTTTTTTTAGTACGAAATCTTATCTTTCTAACGCCATTTAACGTAAACCGATCGCACTTATACAACGCGAGATACACATTACTAAAGCCATCTATTGGAAAAATAATGGATTTCTTTTTATTACACCTTATATTATTGTATTTCTGTAATTATTTTATTTTTTATTTAACAATATATTACTAATATATTAATAAAATATTTAATTTATAAATATATTATATAATCAAAACCACATATATTTATAACAAAGAAATTAAAAAATGATTAATCATTCACACTTGGCGAATGTAACTTTA
>NW_022639611.1:191577-191746 GCF_010583005.1 Odontomachus brunneus | reverse complement strand
TGTTATTAATATATTAGTAATATATTGTTAAATAAAAAATAAAATAATTATAGAAATACAATAATATTAAAAAAAATTATATAATAACTTACATACTTTAGCATACTTTTTTTATAGATAAACGGTACTCTTATTTTAATGATACCTATACAGCAGTTAATATCAATTT
>NW_022639611.1:187149-191567 GCF_010583005.1 Odontomachus brunneus | reverse complement strand
TTTTGTTGTAATTTATTTATAACAATTTTTTTGTAAAGTTTATTTATAACAATTTTTTTTGTAAAATTGATTTATAATGTTTTTTTGTGAAGGTTATTTATAACGATATTTTTTGTAAATGAGCACTTACAGTAAGAGATTGTGCAAAATACCTTATACTGAATGGCTACCCATGAGCGCTTACTAAACTACTCATGATTTTGGATGCACGTAATATATCTATTTTAGTTCAATAATAAAATTGTTTTGAATAACTAATGTATTACATATCAAAAAATATATGTTATGAAGTACACATGATATTTATTGAAAGCAATCTTATCTTTATATCTAGCAGAATAAATTTTTATTTGAAAGGAAATCATGCTTTCTCATTTTGACAATTGGATGCTTTATTGTAAGTAACACTTTAGTTCACTTGAAATAAATGAATAAGGTTTTCAAGAATCTATTAATTCAAATTCAGTAAATATTTTTTTATTTTTACAAGTGTGTGTTATATTTTAACTTCTGGTTTCTTTACATTAAACAAATATTTCTTCAAATTTAGTAAATAATTTCTTCAAATAATTTCTAATTTGAGCAAGATAATATTTGCAACCATTAAATAAAATTCTTAAATAAATAATTATTTCTTACATTTCACTAAATATATTTTCAATCTGATCAATTATTTATTATTTTTTAGCAAAAAATTTTTACTCTTAATTAATATATCTTTTTAATTCAATTAAATACGCTATTGGTAACATTTTAGAAAATTATTTATTCAAAACAAATTTTTTTTTTCAAATTGACTAAATATTTTTCTCAGTGTGCTATACAGTGTGCTATAGATTGGTTTTGGCCTTAAAAACTCTAAACAACTCAATTTCATAAAAAGAAAAGTTGTTTTTGTCCGCCATATTGAATCCGCCATTTTGAATTGGACAAAAAAATTATTTTTAAATTCGAAATCAGCGACCCCGAAAACCTCCAAGTACTGAGTTTCGTCCAAATCAAATCACTTTTCGCATTTTCATCCACCATATTGCATCCATCTTAAATTTGACAAAACTAACCTCAGATTCGAAATCAGCGATCTCGAAAACCCCTATATACGAATGCACAACTCATAAACATTCACAGTTTTTGTTAAATTGAATTTAATCGTAAAAAACCATCATTTTTACCATTTTGTTTATTTATAACAATCATATTATTAACAATAAGAAAGATTCTTTATTTTTCGTAACTTCCACAATGTTTGAGAAATAAAAAATACCAAATTTATTAAATAAGTCATTTAAACTCTATGAAAAAAATAATAAATTGTGAATAAATACACCCAAGTAGGCATCGTATACATTTCGCCAGTACGGAAAAATGATACTGGGTCGACACCGAAAAGCGGATATCCGGTTTTGGTACTGGCTCAATACTGGGTCTAATATAAAAAAAACCGTATTATTGGTACTGGCTCCGTACTAAAGTTAGACTATCCAATACTGGATAGTCGTACCGTACGTGTATTGGGGCGTTACCGAAAAGTGTTTGTCGTTTTTCCTTATTTCTAGCAAGGCTTAAACGCGCGACCATGCAAATGATTTTATTGTT
Source organism: Odontomachus brunneus (assembly GCF_010583005.1). Lineage (NCBI taxonomy): Eukaryota > Metazoa > Arthropoda > Insecta > Hymenoptera > Formicidae > Odontomachus > Odontomachus brunneus. The sequence goes on along the minus strand of NW_022639611.1, from coordinate 189,971 downwards.
ATATTTGTATGTAGAAAATATATTACTGAAATCTTTTATCTTATTAGTTGATGAATCTATTATATCAAGAAATGGTGGCGTCTTGTATCAAGTAAACGCGCAAAGCGAGGAACAAACGTGAGACCGAGCATATACTAACCCAGTATTAAAAAAACTATATTATTGGTACTGATCCTGTTCGTAAAATCAGTACTGGATACCTAAGTAAGAATCGTATAATAATATAATCTGTCAATAGAGAATATTGGACCAGTATTGTGCCGGTACCGAAAAACGGACGATACCAATGTCCTTTATGGGAATGCGGAAGAGGTCACTAATGCGAAACCTAGATAACTCAATGGTAAGAACGCTTGCCTGACAAGCGAAAGACTCGAGTTCGATTCCAGCCTCGAAAATTTTTTCCTCATATGACTATTACTCAGATAACCAAGCGTGATTTAGCATATCAAGCAAACGAATGCATTGCATGTTTTGTTGAATAGTTGATATTTGGTTGCCATCATCGTAAGCGATGTGCTACCGAATTCAGCAACATGAGTGGTAATACATGTAATCAGTTAATGAAATTTTAAGAGCAAACGATCAGCAACAAGGTTGCAAACAACATGATGGCAACATGACAAGAACTGATGACTTGTCTTTGCATCAATAGCATTTTGATGGCAACGTGACAACAACAACAACAGAAATGGAACCTTCTTCATCAATTTGCTTTATATTTGCTTTCAATCGTTGAAGTTTCTAAATTACATGTTTTTGCCGACAAAGTGTGAACGATAAGTAATTTTCATATATTTACAATTTGTCAATAACAAACACACTATACACGAATTTAAAAAATAATTTTTTATTTAGCAATTTTAGGGTGCGTTCCCACTTAGCGTGTTACGCGTCGCGTCGTCCAAGTTAAGCCAATCAAATTGTCTTATTTTATTGCGTAACTTTACGCCGAATAAAATGGGACGATTTGATTGGCTTAACTCGGACGACGCGATGCGTGACGCGCTAAGTGGGAACTCAGCCTTATATGTTATATGACTATTATTTGGTGTTTGTTAGATATGTTATAACATACTATGATCACTATAAAGATATATTATATAAGCGTAAATCGTAAGAATATCGTTGGAGTCATTGGGAATCGTCGCGTGCCGCTCGATCTTCAAGTTAAGCAACACTTTAACGGAGTCAGGACATGTATGGGTGACCGGTGATATACCGCTTCGGATCGAAACTATCGAGGGGGAGGATTCACGAAAGTTTGGAGTGTGTGTTGTTGACAATCTTCGATACCTGAATGGTTTATGAGACATGAGAAAATTAGGAATTATAAATATATATTTTTAAATATTATGATTTTCTCATTTTTCACCTTCACACAATAATTCTCAGTATTTGATTATTATTAATATTTAACAGTGATTTTATTATCAGTATTCACCAGAAATTAAGCACTGGCCAAAAAATTACTGAATTACTGATAATACTTAATCACTAATAATTTTTCAGTATTTCTTAATATAATTAGGTGCTTCTACATTATGTTCGTTGGAATATGCGACGACAATATGTCATCATATGTATATCATTTATATTTAAGCAATTGTTGTCGTAATGTTGCTGTCAACTTGCTGTCGACTCATAAAGAATACACGTGAGCACAATCCAACGAACATAATGTAGAAGCACCTATACCTGCACCCTACTTTTTCGAAAACAGTTGCTTCAACGGTTCTCAGCAACTTGACGGTAACTTCATAGACAGGTAGCTATCTGGATTAAAAATAGACATATATAAATACAAACGAGAGCAGTCCGGCCATAGTCTAACCTTTTCTTCCGTATTATATACTCAAAAAAAAGTATTCTATGTACAAAATGAATTTTCCTCTAATCCCATGTTCTAAAAGAAATATCTTACAGAAAGCATATTCATCTTTTATTAAAGGGAATTCATCGTGCATTTATGAGATATTCTAATTGTGTTCCTCTATATCAAGAGGAATATATTAATTTGAAACACAATACCGTCTTACGTGCAGTACGAGAGACGCGAAAAAATGTTGTTTCGCTGCGTACTGTACGATTGGTTGAAACCAAGTGCCACGCTTAAAGCTTAGAGCTTTCCGTCAATTTACTGTCGACGTTTCAATCAAATCGACGTTAAAATCGTCAAACCGACATTAGTTTGATATCATTTTGACGTTCACCAACAAATCACTTTTCACTGTATATAGATGTCACAAACATTAAGTCTTAAATAGCTCAGTGGGAAGAGCGGTTGCCTGACAAGCGTAAGGCCTGGGTTCGATCCCAGCCGAGTCGAATGTTTTTCATCTCATGTGGCATTAAAAGTGGACATCTACAGAGATACACACAAAGCACCCCCCCGGTCAAAGTTTTCTGATTTTTCTTTCGTGTGGATGCGATAAAATTTATTAGATCCGAAGAACTCAAAAAAATGTTTTTGAGTTGAAGTAATATATAAGAGAAAATTTAGATTAAGAACAAATAGATTTGCGCTGTATATTCAATATGAAATTCCTCTATTTTTAAGAATTGTGTTTAACATTATTTTTCTCTTGATTTCAAAGGAATCCTTTTGAGGCCATATACAAGATGTTCGGTAACTGATCGAACAACCACCGTGTACGGGTAGAACGGGTCAAAATAAATCATAAAAGTTATATACCATTTTGAAATTTTCTCAATATTTATTCCGTAATTAATTAAAATGTATTAACGAATGAGCTCACGAGAAGCAGTAAGACAGGCTCTGTATGTAAAAGAAATGGCTTACCTCTTAGCAACGATGAGTA
>NW_022639611.1:181585-187139 GCF_010583005.1 Odontomachus brunneus | reverse complement strand
AATCGAAACAGTGCTTACATGACGGTCGGACTCGACGATTTCCATTATTTTATCGACATTTTCGACAATTGGCCTTCCAGAGCGTGGTGCATCTTTCATCAAAATTACCGGAACGGAATCGACGAAACCAAAATTGCGCGTGATTGGCTGTTACAGTATCAGGACCATAAACATTATTCACATTTTCAGCCGCCTGGCTTGCGTTTTCGCCTTTATCGAAGAAAAACTGTAAAATATGGCGTATTTTTTCTTTGCTGGTGTCCATCTTTGACGCGCGCTCAAACAATACTGAGTCAAACAATCACAAAACTGTCTGAGAAGTTTTTTTAGTACGAAATCTTATCTTTCTAACGCCATTTAACGTAAACCGATCGCACTTATACAACGCGAGATACACATTACTAAAGCCATCTATTGGAAAAATAATGGATTTCTTTTTATTACACCTTATATTATTGTATTTCTGTAATTATTTTATTTTTTATTTAACAATATATTACTAATATATTAATAAAATATTTAATTTATAAATATATTATATAATCAAAACCACATATATTTATAACAAAGAAATTAAAAAATGATTAATCATTCACACTTGGCGAATGTAACTTTATGATATCATTTCTTTTGTAGAGAGTATATAAAACTGTCTTATATTTTTTAATAGAGTATTTACAAAAGTACAATTGATCTAAATAAGATTGTTTTAATAATATTTTTCCAAATATCTTTTGGCTGAGTTTTTGTTGTAATTTATTTATAACAATTTTTTTGTAAAGTTTATTTATAACAATTTTTTTTGTAAAATTGATTTATAATGTTTTTTTGTGAAGGTTATTTATAACGATATTTTTTGTAAATGAGCACTTACAGTAAGAGATTGTGCAAAATACCTTATACTGAATGGCTACCCATGAGCGCTTACTAAACTACTCATGATTTTGGATGCACGTAATATATCTATTTTAGTTCAATAATAAAATTGTTTTGAATAACTAATGTATTACATATCAAAAAATATATGTTATGAAGTACACATGATATTTATTGAAAGCAATCTTATCTTTATATCTAGCAGAATAAATTTTTATTTGAAAGGAAATCATGCTTTCTCATTTTGACAATTGGATGCTTTATTGTAAGTAACACTTTAGTTCACTTGAAATAAATGAATAAGGTTTTCAAGAATCTATTAATTCAAATTCAGTAAATATTTTTTTATTTTTACAAGTGTGTGTTATATTTTAACTTCTGGTTTCTTTACATTAAACAAATATTTCTTCAAATTTAGTAAATAATTTCTTCAAATAATTTCTAATTTGAGCAAGATAATATTTGCAACCATTAAATAAAATTCTTAAATAAATAATTATTTCTTACATTTCACTAAATATATTTTCAATCTGATCAATTATTTATTATTTTTTAGCAAAAAATTTTTACTCTTAATTAATATATCTTTTTAATTCAATTAAATACGCTATTGGTAACATTTTAGAAAATTATTTATTCAAAACAAATTTTTTTTTTCAAATTGACTAAATATTTTTCTCAGTGTGCTATACAGTGTGCTATAGATTGGTTTTGGCCTTAAAAACTCTAAACAACTCAATTTCATAAAAAGAAAAGTTGTTTTTGTCCGCCATATTGAATCCGCCATTTTGAATTGGACAAAAAAATTATTTTTAAATTCGAAATCAGCGACCCCGAAAACCTCCAAGTACTGAGTTTCGTCCAAATCAAATCACTTTTCGCATTTTCATCCACCATATTGCATCCATCTTAAATTTGACAAAACTAACCTCAGATTCGAAATCAGCGATCTCGAAAACCCCTATATACGAATGCACAACTCATAAACATTCACAGTTTTTGTTAAATTGAATTTAATCGTAAAAAACCATCATTTTTACCATTTTGTTTATTTATAACAATCATATTATTAACAATAAGAAAGATTCTTTATTTTTCGTAACTTCCACAATGTTTGAGAAATAAAAAATACCAAATTTATTAAATAAGTCATTTAAACTCTATGAAAAAAATAATAAATTGTGAATAAATACACCCAAGTAGGCATCGTATACATTTCGCCAGTACGGAAAAATGATACTGGGTCGACACCGAAAAGCGGATATCCGGTTTTGGTACTGGCTCAATACTGGGTCTAATATAAAAAAAACCGTATTATTGGTACTGGCTCCGTACTAAAGTTAGACTATCCAATACTGGATAGTCGTACCGTACGTGTATTGGGGCGTTACCGAAAAGTGTTTGTCGTTTTTCCTTATTTCTAGCAAGGCTTAAACGCGCGACCATGCAAATGATTTTATTGTTATATTTGTATGTAGAAAATATATTACTGAAATCTTTTATCTTATTAGTTGATGAATCTATTATATCAAGAAATGGTGGCGTCTTGTATCAAGTAAACGCGCAAAGCGAGGAACAAACGTGAGACCGAGCATATACTAACCCAGTATTAAAAAAACTATATTATTGGTACTGATCCTGTTCGTAAAATCAGTACTGGATACCTAAGTAAGAATCGTATAATAATATAATCTGTCAATAGAGAATATTGGACCAGTATTGTGCCGGTACCGAAAAACGGACGATACCAATGTCCTTTATGGGAATGCGGAAGAGGTCACTAATGCGAAACCTAGATAACTCAATGGTAAGAACGCTTGCCTGACAAGCGAAAGACTCGAGTTCGATTCCAGCCTCGAAAATTTTTTCCTCATATGACTATTACTCAGATAACCAAGCGTGATTTAGCATATCAAGCAAACGAATGCATTGCATGTTTTGTTGAATAGTTGATATTTGGTTGCCATCATCGTAAGCGATGTGCTACCGAATTCAGCAACATGAGTGGTAATACATGTAATCAGTTAATGAAATTTTAAGAGCAAACGATCAGCAACAAGGTTGCAAACAACATGATGGCAACATGACAAGAACTGATGACTTGTCTTTGCATCAATAGCATTTTGATGGCAACGTGACAACAACAACAACAGAAATGGAACCTTCTTCATCAATTTGCTTTATATTTGCTTTCAATCGTTGAAGTTTCTAAATTACATGTTTTTGCCGACAAAGTGTGAACGATAAGTAATTTTCATATATTTACAATTTGTCAATAACAAACACACTATACACGAATTTAAAAAATAATTTTTTATTTAGCAATTTTAGGGTGCGTTCCCACTTAGCGTGTTACGCGTCGCGTCGTCCAAGTTAAGCCAATCAAATTGTCTTATTTTATTGCGTAACTTTACGCCGAATAAAATGGGACGATTTGATTGGCTTAACTCGGACGACGCGATGCGTGACGCGCTAAGTGGGAACTCAGCCTTATATGTTATATGACTATTATTTGGTGTTTGTTAGATATGTTATAACATACTATGATCACTATAAAGATATATTATATAAGCGTAAATCGTAAGAATATCGTTGGAGTCATTGGGAATCGTCGCGTGCCGCTCGATCTTCAAGTTAAGCAACACTTTAACGGAGTCAGGACATGTATGGGTGACCGGTGATATACCGCTTCGGATCGAAACTATCGAGGGGGAGGATTCACGAAAGTTTGGAGTGTGTGTTGTTGACAATCTTCGATACCTGAATGGTTTATGAGACATGAGAAAATTAGGAATTATAAATATATATTTTTAAATATTATGATTTTCTCATTTTTCACCTTCACACAATAATTCTCAGTATTTGATTATTATTAATATTTAACAGTGATTTTATTATCAGTATTCACCAGAAATTAAGCACTGGCCAAAAAATTACTGAATTACTGATAATACTTAATCACTAATAATTTTTCAGTATTTCTTAATATAATTAGGTGCTTCTACATTATGTTCGTTGGAATATGCGACGACAATATGTCATCATATGTATATCATTTATATTTAAGCAATTGTTGTCGTAATGTTGCTGTCAACTTGCTGTCGACTCATAAAGAATACACGTGAGCACAATCCAACGAACATAATGTAGAAGCACCTATACCTGCACCCTACTTTTTCGAAAACAGTTGCTTCAACGGTTCTCAGCAACTTGACGGTAACTTCATAGACAGGTAGCTATCTGGATTAAAAATAGACATATATAAATACAAACGAGAGCAGTCCGGCCATAGTCTAACCTTTTCTTCCGTATTATATACTCAAAAAAAAGTATTCTATGTACAAAATGAATTTTCCTCTAATCCCATGTTCTAAAAGAAATATCTTACAGAAAGCATATTCATCTTTTATTAAAGGGAATTCATCGTGCATTTATGAGATATTCTAATTGTGTTCCTCTATATCAAGAGGAATATATTAATTTGAAACACAATACCGTCTTACGTGCAGTACGAGAGACGCGAAAAAATGTTGTTTCGCTGCGTACTGTACGATTGGTTGAAACCAAGTGCCACGCTTAAAGCTTAGAGCTTTCCGTCAATTTACTGTCGACGTTTCAATCAAATCGACGTTAAAATCGTCAAACCGACATTAGTTTGATATCATTTTGACGTTCACCAACAAATCACTTTTCACTGTATATAGATGTCACAAACATTAAGTCTTAAATAGCTCAGTGGGAAGAGCGGTTGCCTGACAAGCGTAAGGCCTGGGTTCGATCCCAGCCGAGTCGAATGTTTTTCATCTCATGTGGCATTAAAAGTGGACATCTACAGAGATACACACAAAGCACCCCCCCGGTCAAAGTTTTCTGATTTTTCTTTCGTGTGGATGCGATAAAATTTATTAGATCCGAAGAACTCAAAAAAATGTTTTTGAGTTGAAGTAATATATAAGAGAAAATTTAGATTAAGAACAAATAGATTTGCGCTGTATATTCAATATGAAATTCCTCTATTTTTAAGAATTGTGTTTAACATTATTTTTCTCTTGATTTCAAAGGAATCCTTTTGAGGCCATATACAAGATGTTCGGTAACTGATCGAACAACCACCGTGTACGGGTAGAACGGGTCAAAATAAATCATAAAAGTTATATACCATTTTGAAATTTTCTCAATATTTATTCCGTAATTAATTAAAATGTATTAACGAATGAGCTCACGAGAAGCAGTAAGACAGGCTCTGTATGTAAAAGAAATGGCTTACCTCTTAGCAACGATGAGTAAACAGCTGATTTCGAGGCGGAGCAACGTATACGTGTCGCTTGTTACTCCGCCTCGAAATCAGCTATTTACTTATCGATTGATTTCAATACTTAAATATTGATATATAATACTTCGTCCAGTGATAAAATACTTACGCAGAACATTGTCAATATTTAAATACTAATATATAATACTTTGCTAAGTGATGAAATACTTACGCAAAGTACTGTTAAGATTTAAAGTACTAACCCAGACAGCATAAAATATTAGTAAGTTATTAGATAAATATTTATAAATATTTATTTTGAATTACTTTTTTAAAATATTATATATATATATATGTATATATATATATATATATATATATATATATATATATATATATATATATATATATATATATATATATATA
>NW_022639611.1:174693-179828 GCF_010583005.1 Odontomachus brunneus | reverse complement strand
CCTTTTACGCTCGGCCGATATGCCCGCGGAAAGCTGTCGCTTTTAGTCGCCGAAAATTATTCTGGAACCGCTATGCTCCCCTCTTACCCTTTTTCCGATATGCGCGAAATCACACGAACGGTGCTCTTTTGCCCTTGTGACGGGCGCCCTACGGCTGCCACGTCACAACTCCTCCCTCCCCGGGGAGGACCGGAGGTCCGGGTGGATGAGTAAGAGTCCTTGACCTCTCATTCGTTTGTTTTCATTTACCTCCTGCATACTGGAGTTGATCTCTCTACTCTTCTCTGTTTCGCCTCGATACCCGCCCCTGCGTGGTGGTCGCCTTCCGAGGGGTACTTGTTCCCTCTACGGTATTCGCCAATTTTCCTTCGCTTTTCCTCAGCCTCCGGTACAGGAAGTAAGGTGGGGGGGGGAGTGGAGGTTGAGGGAAATTTTAATTTTGTCTGGACACCGTTTGTTACCAAAAAACTTTTATTTGAATTCGTGCGGACGGTAGCAGTTGACGGTAGTGCTACGGTAACGGTACGACAAACGATCTCCTATGACGAGAAACGAGAAGAGCGAAAAAGAAAGGAAAAAAAAAAAGAAAACGGTAACGGAGAATACACACAAAAGAAGAAAAATATAAACTATCTCTAACTCTCTTTCAGGCTCACTAAAAACGAAAACGAATGCTCCCCTTTTCACGATCCCTGCCAGTGTCGTTCCTTCAGGCATCCCCGCGTGACTCTCGACCGGGGCGTCCTTTCTTGAAGGTCGAGGCGTGTTCCTCCCTTTCCTCGGCTCGACACTGTCGGCATTTTCGCCACGTCGTCCCCTTGGCTCCGCACCGGTAGCAGAACTCGTCCGACCTTGGGTGTGGACACCCGGAGTATCGATGTCCGCGGCTCCCACAGTTCCAGCACGCTTCTGCCCTGTGGCGAGACGTCGAACGACCGGGTCCTCTCGGTGGTTCCTTGCGGGGAGGCTCCCGAGGACTCTCCTGTGACGTGGTCGGGCTCCGCCGGTTTTGTTCACGACCTCGTGGGTCCTTGGCGGCGACCATTAGATCATCCCACAGGTCCCAGAAACCTTCTGTCTGGGTTCCCGCCTGAGGTCGGCTGCCGGCGGCCCCCTCTGTCTGGGTGGACGCGTCCACCATCGGAGGGATCTCCCTGACCACCGCGCCACGGGTGGTCGTGGTCTCTTCGAGGTGGCCCTGCCACAGGTCGTGGGCTCCCTCCCAGAACCCAGGATGCTCCCTGATGATGTTCAGGAACACGGCCTTGTATCGCCTCCTGAAGCGAGCCCATCGTCTCTCGGTCTCCGTCTCGGCCATTCCTTCCATGTGTGTGCTCACTGCGTCAGTAACAATTTTTCGCCTGATTGCAGTGCTCGATTGCCTCTTCGGCTTTCCCACCACCTGGTATGTCCCATCTCCTCACACGAAACTCTATTGCGTGGACACCAAATACCGAGATTGACAAACACCAAGTATTGTAGCTTCGAGACATCCGACAAACGATACTCATTTCGTCACAAAGCCATGAGAGCGATATTTTTTTTTTTGACACCAACGTACTGGTAGCTTACGATACCAAACATTACATGCGACAACGATCGGGAATTGCCTGACGCGAAATGACACACACACACAACAAATTATGACCTCACACCAACGGATTTCCGACACCAATTATTTGTAATTTGTGACACGAAATATTGTTTAAACACCAGATACCATCCTCTTCAACACCAAATTTCACTTTAGCGACACTAACTGTACGATAAATTCTTGTCACCAACTATTCAAGTTCTTTTCGTCACCCAGTGTATCGTTCTTGACACTGGGCTGACGATGCGCCACCAAGAAATAAACAAACACGTCGATATCGATACACAGCACTATTCTGCCGTCGGCTCCACGTAAGGCTTGATATCCTTTACGTGGACCTTGCCGATCGCGCTACCGTCTAATCGTGCGAGCTCATACACGACCGCCGACCTCATTTTCGTTATTTTAAATGGCCCGTGGAATTTCGGGGCCAATTTGGCGGCCGTGTTCTGAGCTGCCGACGATAGAACATGCTGTCGCTTTAAAACTAACTCACCGACTCGATACCTTACAGAGCGTCTCCTCAAATTATAATATTTGGCCTGTTTTTGGTGCGCCGATTCGAGGTTGTCGGTAACCCACACCTGTAAGCCCTCGAGCTTTTTCAGGCGTTCCGACCATCGCGACGGATCTTGCGGTTCGACAACGATATCTCCTCGGTTTTCCTCTCGTAGCGATCGTGACGGCGTAAGTTCCCGGCCGAGATTTAGAAAGGCAGGCGAGGTTCCGAGCGAAGAGTGTTTCGCGGTATTATATGCGAATCGAAAATCCGATATATGCGCGTCCCATTCCCTGTGATCACGGTCGAGAAACGCTACGATCATGGTTTTTAACACTCGATTTACCCTCTCGACCGGATTCGCTTGTGGATGGTACGGCGGAACGGTAGTGTGATGTATATTATTTTCCTTCGCGAAGTCCTCGATTGTCTTGTTGACGAATTCGGTACCGTTGTCTGTCAGAAGGACTTTTGGTGTGCCCCATCGCGATAATACGAGATCTTCGATAGCCGCTCGGATGAGCTTTCCGTTCGCGCTCCGCAAGGCACGGCACTCGACCCACTTCGTAAAAAGATCCTGGATCACTAAAAGGTACGAGTATCCGGCCTTGCTACGCGGCAACGGGCCCATTATATCAGCAGCCACCATAACCCATGGTGTCTCGGTAACTCGGCGCCCCATTAGGCCCGCTGGGGCCTGCTGGTCCACCTTCGTCCTCTGACAGACGTCACACTTTCGTATATATTCGATCACGCTCCGATACATCTTCGGCCAATAGTAGGCTACTGCGAGACGATGGTAGGTTTTCTCGATACCTAAATGGCCGGCTTGCGTATGGTCGTGAGATTCCTCGAGCGCTACCTTACGTAGTTCTCGCGGCAATACCCACTTCCATCTATCGAGATCCTCCACTAATTCCGAAATGATTTTGGTCGGACGTAAAAAATATAAGCGATCTTCGATAATACGCCACGTCGGAAAACGCTTCGAGTCGCTCGATACCTCGCGAAACCGTTTCCGGTACCACTCGTCGGTCGTATCGCTAATAATCGCCTCTACGTTTCGTTCGTCCCCAGTCGTTACGGCCGCTAACGGGGTCTCGGAAACGTCCTCATACATACGGGACAGTGCATCGGGAACGTGATGTAGAGCTCCCTTTCGATGCACTATCTCATAGTCGTATTCAAGCAATTCTAAGGCCCAGCGTGCGAGACGTCCGGTGGGATTACTCAGGTTGTGCAACCATCTCAAACTACTGTGATCGGTAATCACAGTGAATCGATATCCTTCCAGATATGGTCGATATTTTTTTATGGCCCATACTACGGCCAGACATTCGAGTTCTGTCGTGCTGTACTTTTTTTCCGCTTCCGTGAGGCCTCGACTGGCGTAAGCTATGACGCGCTCGACGTCGTTAATTGTCTGCGTCAGCACAGCCCCCAGACCCACGGTACTAGCATCTGTTTGTAAGACGAACGGTATTTCAAAGTTTGGACACGACAGAACCGGCGCAGTGGTCAAATCTTTTCGTATCATTTCGAAAGCGTTAGTCTGGTCCGTTTGCCACTCCCATCGCTTGCCTTTCCGCAGCAAGCGCGTGAGTGGTTCGCTAATCGTCGCGAAATTCGGTAAAAATCTTCTATACCACGACGCCATACCTAAGAAGCGGCGGAGTTGCTTAAGGTTGGCAGGCGCCGGGTATTCGAGAAGCGGCTGAACCTTCTCGCTATCTACTTTTAACCCTTCGCGATGCACCAAAAATCCTAAATATTTGACCTCCGAACGGCAAAACTCACACTTGTCGGTATTTACGGTAAGACCCGCGGAATTAATTTTTTCAAAGACGCGCGATAACCATTTCAAGTGTTCTTGAAACGTTGAGGTCACTACCACGATGTCGTCTAAATAAACGAATGCGTGGGGCTCCATTTCCGGACCGATCAGCCGATCTAATAGTCTTTGAAATGTAGCTGGAGCCCCCGATAACCCGTATGGCATACGCGTAAAATGGTAGTGACCTTTACCCGGTACCGAGAAGGCGGTAATTTCGCGGCTTTCTTTCGCGAGCGGAATCTGGAAGTACGCTTGACTCAGATCAATAGTCGATATATAACGGGCGGCACGTAACTTATCTAAGATGCCCGTCATGTTCGGTAACGGGTACGCGTCTTTTTTCGATATGTTATTGACTTTCCGAAAGTCGATACAAAAGCGGTATTTGCCATTCGGTTTCTTAACCATTACTATCGGATTTGACCACTCGCTTGCTGATGGTTCTATAATTCCGGTTGCCAACATTTTATCCACCTCCCCACGAATCGCTTCCTGAACCTTAGGTGACACTAAATAACAACGCTGCCTAATCGGCGCGTGAGTCCCGACGTCGATACGATGTTCTGTGAGCGACGTCACACCGGGACTTTCGGCAGCGGGCGGTATAGTCTGTTCCAAAAATTTTTCTAAATCCTGACTTTCGGTGCGCGACAACTCCGAGACCCCGCAACAGATTTTCTCTTGTCCACGCTCGTTATAAAAGGGATGACGGATCCCAGCGTCACTCGCGAACGACCACTCGCTCCTCGAAAAATCCGCAATCATACCAAACTGAGCGAGGAAGTCTATACCGAGAATAATCGGTACCGCGAGATTCGGTAATAGCCCGACGGTAAGGGAGTGTGCTCGTCCCTGCAACTCGATAACTAATTCCGCCGACCCGCACAGCGACACCAAAGATCCATCCGCCAAGCGGATACGAGAATCTTCGCCGCGCGTAATCGGTAGCCCCAATTCTCTGACTAGCTCGATACCCTCATCACCAAAAATGGTTCTATGCGAACCGGTATTGAGCAGTCCGAGAAGACAATTTCCGTTAACGAAAAACTCGAGATATTGCAGGGACGCGCCTCCACCCACCTGACGCGCTCCAAATGATCCGTCTATCACCTTTGTGGGGGTCTCGGGATCGGGAGAAGGCGCAGGGACCCTGTCTACTGCCTTCTTCCCCCGTTTCCCGAACACCGAGGACACGTCCGCACCGTTTG
>NW_022639611.1:174129-174348 GCF_010583005.1 Odontomachus brunneus | reverse complement strand
AAGAAAATCGAAATTTAAATTGGTAATGTACATTAGAAAAAAATTCTTTAAATGAAAGAAATATATTTTGTTACATATAATTTCTTAACTTAAAAAAATATTTGTCAAATTTTAGAAAATATATAATAAATATAAAGAAATATTTTTTTATAAATTTGTGAAATAAGCTGTAAAATTATGAATTTATAAATAAAAAAAGTGATTTCTTTGATTTAAAAT
>NW_022639611.1:173944-174119 GCF_010583005.1 Odontomachus brunneus | reverse complement strand
GCGAACTCTCCCCACCTTTCCCATCGCGATCTCTTAGTGCGAAACCATTGCAGGGCGATACCGGTAAGAAAGAAAGGTAAACATTTTAACAAATCTTCGTCGCGGATGGGCACTAGCTCGCGGCCTTCCTCGATTCTACTGAGGAAGGTTTCGACATCGTTACCACGTGCTCCCG
>NW_022639611.1:173700-173934 GCF_010583005.1 Odontomachus brunneus | reverse complement strand
AGAAAATCGAAATTTAAATTGGTAATGTACATTAGAAAAAAATTCTTTAAATGAAAGAAATATATTTTGTTACATATAATTTCTTAACTTAAAAAAATATTTGTCAAATTTTAGAAAATATATAATAAATATAAAGAAATATTTTTTTATAAATTTGTGAAATAAGCTGTAAAATTATGAATTTATAAATAAAAAAAGTGATTTCTTTGATTTAAAATATCTATACAGAGTGGT
>NW_022639611.1:173464-173690 GCF_010583005.1 Odontomachus brunneus | reverse complement strand
TCTGGAACCGCTATGCTCCCCTCTTACCCTTTTTCCGATATGCGCGAAATCACACGAACGGTGCTCTTTTGCCCTTGTGACGGGCGCCCTACGGCTGCCACGTCACAGTATATACACAGTATATATACACGGTATATATGTATATATATATATATATATATATATATATATATATATATATATATATATATATATATATATATATATATATATATATATATATAGA
>NW_022639611.1:172603-173013 GCF_010583005.1 Odontomachus brunneus | reverse complement strand
CTGTCTTACTGCTTCTCGTGAGCTCATTCGTTAATACATTTTAATTAATTACGGAATAAATATTGAGAAAATTTCAAAATGGTATATAACTTTTATGATTTATTTTGACTCGTTCTACCCGTACACGGTGGTTGCTCGATCAGTTACCGAACATCTTGTATATGGCCTCAAAAGGATTCCTTTGAAATCAAGAGAAAAATAATGTTAAACACAATTCTTAAAAATAGAGGAATTTCATATTGAATATACAGCGCAAATCTATTTGTTCTTAATCTAAATTTTCTCTTATATATTACTTCAACTCAAAAACATTTTTTTGAGTAACCACGTAAAATTTTGAGATATTAATTAAAATAGTTGAGCATATCAGAGCGCGGCGACACGGCAGGCGGGACATACAGTTCGCCGCC
>NW_022639611.1:172055-172593 GCF_010583005.1 Odontomachus brunneus | reverse complement strand
ATTCCCCCTACTCCAAATACTCAGTCAACCCCTCACCTGACACCCACTTTGGTGGGGGCTTGTTTTGACCTGGGCCCATGGACAGGTGGAGAGGGAAAGTCTGACGCCAAGGGGAGCCAGGTGAAGGAGGAATGTTTTGACGTACCATGGCTATACCCATACTACTTAGGCCTATGAGCAATCGTCCATTTTCTTCGCCGGTCGCGGCGAGTCGTATGTCCCGACTGCTGTGTCGTCGCGCTTGGATATGCCCAACTATTTTAATTAATATCTCGAAATTTTACGTGGTTGTTTGAAAAATGATCTATACAATTTTTGTTCACTTTTATGTGTTCTATTTATATTTTTCTTTTGGTCCGTCTTACGCGGGGCACCCTGTATATATAAGAATAAACAAATGATTTCTTTACAAGGAGAAAATTAGTGTTTTTAAATGTAAATACTGTTTAAATAAATATTTGCTTGTTTTAAAAGTAAATAAAATACAAGTAAATCATTTTATAAATTTGAATAAATTATTTTCTAATATTAAAAGTAT
>NW_022639611.1:171823-171968 GCF_010583005.1 Odontomachus brunneus | reverse complement strand
CAATTTATTTAAATTTACAAAATAATTTATTTTACTTTTAAAACATGTAAATATTTTTTAAATATATTTTCTACATACTTTTTAAAACATATATTTTGAAAGAATCTATTCTTTTCTTTTAAATAAATCATATGCTTTCGTATAT
>NW_022639611.1:171277-171536 GCF_010583005.1 Odontomachus brunneus | reverse complement strand
AAGAAAATGGATGATTGCTCGCGGACCTATCTTATAGGCCAGAGAGGTGGGCCGTTTGGCATACTGAAATGAGTAGCTCCGTGTGTGCATCCGTGTACATGTGCGTTCTTACATTTTCTTCGCCGACCGCTGCGAGCCGTATGTCCCGCCTGTCGCATCGCGTGTTCTAATTTGTCCAACTATTTTAATTAATATCTCGAAATTTTACGTGGTTGTTTGAAAAATGATCTATACAATTTTTGTTCACTTTTATGTGTTC
>NW_022639611.1:170048-171259 GCF_010583005.1 Odontomachus brunneus | reverse complement strand
TTACTTTTAAAACATGTAAATATTTTTTAAATATATTTTCTACATACTTTTTAAAACATATATTTTGAAAGAATCTATTCTTTTCTTTTAAATAAATCATATGCTTTCGTATATAGATATACCATATGTACACAATATAAAGCGTCTCTCAATCAAAGTGACAGTGATGTAGTAGGTAAGGTGAACGACAAAAGAATCAGCCCAAGTAACAGACTCACGTTAAAATGACGTAAAAAACTGGTCATAACTGGTCGAATGACGTCAAGTGACTAAATAACGACGTCTTTGAAACGTCTTTTTTGTGACATCTTAATGACGTTTCTGTATAACGTCTTAAAAATGTATTATTGACGTTTAGATATATCATAAAACATCATTAAGTCGTCTAAAATGTCGTCATCAGTCTGCAACATTAGACTATCATTTTGACGATATTCTCACGATATTTTTTATCATTCCTTGGTTATTTTTGATCCTGAACTTACTTAGATTTGAATGTCATTTTGACGTAATTCTGCTACCTGGGAGACGTCTCAGGCTCGAATCTCAGCAATGCCTATACAGCACAGAAGCTTGCAGCAACATTGCTACAACGTTGCAAGATTGCATATTACAATGCAATGTTGCAGAGATTTTGCAGTGACATTAATTTGCAATATTACTTTAGCAATATTTAAAAAAATATTACGAATATAATATATTTTATTTATTTACTAGTTATTTTTGTTACTTGTATTTCAAATTCAGTAATGTTTTACATCAATAATACTTATAGAATAGTACTCAGAACCCAGGTAGAACATAACCTCACAAAAATATTATTATGACGTCACATAAAAGTCATTTAAAAAAATATCATCATGACGTCATTCGATGTAGTTTTTTTGATGAATATGTGATGAATTTTTGACATCGGAATGATTTTATAGTGATTCTTTTCTAACAGTACAAGAAACTGTCAGGAACGTCATGAAGACATAGAACATCTTCGATTAATGTATTTTTTGCTTTTGATGTCGAAATAAATGAGTTTTTTAAACAAAAAAACCACAGGAACTAAGTTTACCACCTAATATATATATATATATATATACTTTCATTTTCTATTTATGTTAAAAGTATTCGTTTTGTTTTGAAAATAACTCAATATTTATATGACGTAATATGCAATACTTTTTAATTGATACAAAGGACATTGTTATGTCAACAGC
>NW_022639611.1:167884-168235 GCF_010583005.1 Odontomachus brunneus | reverse complement strand
ATCCAACCGGTCAAGGCAAGATCTGGACATGATCCAACCAGTGAAGGTAAGATCTGGACATGATCCAACCGGTCAAGGCAAGATCTGGACGAGATCAGCTCGAGATATATAAGCTCGAGATATATCAGCTTTATTACATATAAGAATATGTAATAAAAAATAGGGGATGCCGTTTAAAAAAATTGAGGTAACTTTCATGTGACTTTCAAATAATTCTTCAAGGTCAAAGCAATGGTACCATCTTATGGTTCCCTCGAAACCAAACAACTTTTGTCTGAAAAATTTTTCTCTCCCGTGCTTGGTTTTCGACATATTCGACTGGATGGATTAAAATGGTCCACCCTGTATATA
>NW_022639611.1:167619-167831 GCF_010583005.1 Odontomachus brunneus | reverse complement strand
ATATATATATATATATATATATATATATATATATATATATATATATATATATATATATATATATATTAGACTTATACTAGTTATCAGGGCAAAAATCTACTATTATACTAGCTATTTACGGCAAAAATCGAGCAAGATGTACCAGCTATGAACAGGCCAAAACTACCCGAGTAGAATTTGCACCTTATGAGAATCTAGTCATTATATAATAA
>NW_022639611.1:167319-167609 GCF_010583005.1 Odontomachus brunneus | reverse complement strand
TGCCGAGCAAGGCGTGATGGCAAATTTACGGCAAAAATCGAGCAAGATGTGCCGGCTATGAACAGGCCAAAACTACCCGAGTAGAATTTGCACCTTATGAGAATCTAGTCATTATATAATAAAGTTGTATCCAACAGACACATACACATAGTTATTAGCTAGTATAACTCTCTCTCTTCCTAGTCATGTAGAACGTAAGTATCTCAGTGCATATTGTCTTGGAAAAAATTCCTTGCTCACATTGGATTTGAACTCGAGATCTTTGGTTCTTCAAGTCTGTCGTCCTATAT
>NW_022639611.1:162826-167151 GCF_010583005.1 Odontomachus brunneus | reverse complement strand
ATATATATATATATATATATATATATATATATATATATATATATATATATATATATATACATATATATACCCTGATAGCAAAATGTCAGCAATATGTCGACAAATTGCTGGCAAAATCAATCATAGGATTGCAGCAAATTTGCAGCATGTATACTACCATTATGCTGGTATTATGTCGGCAAAGCATGCCAAAATTACTCGAGGGCAGAGTGCTGCAAAAACCGAACAAGACGTGTCGAGCAATGTGTAACGACAAATTTGCAGCAAATAGCGAGCAAGACGTGCCGAGCAAGGCGTGATGGCAAATGTACGGCAAAAATTGAGCAAGATGTGCCGGCTATAAACAGGCCAAAACTACCCGAGTAGAATTTGCACCTTATGAGAATCTAGTCATTATATAATAAAGTTGTATCCAACAGACACATACACATAGTTATTAGCTAGTATAACTAGACAGTGATGAACCAATAATGTAACGCTTTTGCGAATAGCTATATGCAATATATTAACTAATAATAAGATAAAAGAAACAACATAATTATGGTAAAAAATCAAACTAGTTGCTAGGCAATATCACTTTTCCTAATGAGGATATAACATAAGTTACCTAATAGTTAGACAAAAAAAATATAACTAGTGATGTAGTTTATTTTCTGCATCAGGCATATCTCATCATCAGTAGATAGACTGTCCTAGTTAAAATTTTTAGTTCTATGAAATGCTATTTGTGTCTTTTAGAGATGACACCAGTGGCTTTTATTATTGAACTCTTCCTAATCATGTAGAACGTAAGTATCTCAGTGTATATTGTCTTGGAAAAAATTCCTTGCTCACATTGGATTTGAACTCGAGATCTTTGGTTCTTCAAGTCTGTCGTCCTATATGTTACTCCACTTCAACTTCACTAACAAACGTGTTTCGTACGGCCCTCATATGTTGCATGAGATTTGGCACGACTTGCTCGGCTTTTGCCGTCAGTTTGCCGGCATATGTTGCTCAGCATGTCTTGTTCGATTTTTGCCGCAAATTTGTTATCACACATTGCTCGGCACGATTTGCTCAGTTTCTGCTATCAATATGTCGTTATACTACTAATGATAGCTTGTCCGGTTTTTGTCAGCAGTTTGCTATCACGCTTGCTAACAGGTCGTGTCGGAATATTGCACACATTTTGCTGACATTACTTAATATAGCAAATAGTGCTGCAATTTTATCGTTATTCTGTTGATAAAACTTGCAGCACGCTTTGCCGAAATTTGCTTTTGGCACGTTTGGCTATCAGGGTATATATACAAAATTAAACATTACGTATTAACTTTTCGCTAATTACTAGTGTGTAACCAACGTGTTATTGTCTTTTCTGTTTTCACTAAATTGCTCTGTGGAAATGCGTTCACAATAGCACCTGCATAAAAAAGATCATGTTTTTTATCTTGATAGAATTATGCAACTGTAAGAAATCAATTCGGATTATATAAAGAGAAAGAAAGAGGGAGGAATTATGGGTGGGTGGGAGAGAAAGAGGGGGAAGAAAAAAAGAAAGAGATAAAGAGAGAGAGAATTTGTGACTACATTCGAACTTACAATTGAAAGTGAAGTTCGTGAAGTTTTGTATTTTCGAATTTCAGTTTGACACCATATCCTGCATAACTAATTATACGAGCTAACAAATTAGATATCAGTTTCGGTAACAGGCGACCAACAGCTGTATATTCATCCGTCTGTTTATCAATTTTCATTAGTTTAACAAAATAATCCACCTGAAAAGAGAACAAAATATTAAAATGTATGTAACACTAATTACATACATCCAACATCAATTGACTCAATTCTAGATTATATGAAGGCTCGAAAGATATTCAGATTAATTTATTCTCAAGAATTATATATATATATATATATATATATATATATATATATATATATATATATATGTATATGTATATAATACTCATAATACTTATAAGTATAATACTCATAAGTATAATTCTTTTAAATAAATCAAGGTAATTATTTCCCAAAGTTATTTCAATATTCGGTTGCACCAAGCGAGTAATAAGTTAAGTAATTGAAACATATCTATCTTACTTTATTTTGAGGAAAAAACAAAAATAAATATCTGATCCTACACAGCATAATATCCAAAGTGAGGACATATGATGTTAAAAAATCTTATCCGATTTTGGATATTATACTATTTACAGTTTTAACAGTTACCTTATATTTAGGTTAGTGTAATTTGGTCTTAATATAGAATAAAACAATTCGATGTACGTTGGCATATGTATCTGATTAAATCTCTTTATATCATATTTAATAACAAGGCAATAACAACTTAAATTATGTACAGAAAAATGTATGATATAATTGAAAGAGTGATAGAAATACTTACTGTTGGGTAAAGTTATTTTCAGATATTAGAAATTTTTGAAATTGTAAAAAGGAATCTTCATTATTTAAAGGAAGTTTTTTCAGGGAGATTTTTCGGATGATTCACTTTTTCTTCTTCTGGTGCTAACTTACGATATACTTTGTAAATCATCAAAATAACGTGATCTATTTTACTATTTAAATCTTCTTGCCTGGATACTAAAGTTTTAAGAACAGCAGCCACGTGTGGATCTAAATATATCTAATAATTAATATAGTAATTACAAAGAGGAAAACGTTTCATCAGGTTGTGATATATTTTCAGACAGTAACGGATCCAACAAGCGTGGATTTTTATCCACTGTAACAAAAATAATATAAAAGTTCATTTTTGTAATAATATTAAGGTCAGGAAAATGAGGAAGACAAGAAGTCAGAAAAATCAATGTGAAAATTAGGAACACAAAACAGGAAAATCAGTAAGATACTCCTGGAAAAATGTATTAAATTATTCGTTAATAATGTAAAAAAAATATGAAAAGTAATTCCATTAATATAAGAAGCAATATAATTTACCTGATTGCATACAGACATTTTTCATCATAAAAGGTAAAGAAACTGAGACATAATTTAACAATAAAATGTCACTCTACAAATAAATGTATAGAAATAAAATTATTACGAAATCAATAGAAATAGTAATAAAATAAAGAAATAACTTTACATGTAGGAACTGGTTGGTGGATCTTTGGCTCATGAGATGAAGCAATTTTTTCGAACGTATTAATATTATTGAGAGGAATTTTCATTTTTGAAGAGGAAAACGTTTCATCAGGTGGTGATATATTTTCAGACAGTAGCGGATCGAACAAACGTGGATCTTTATCCACTGTAACAAAAATAAAATAAAAGTTGATATTTGTTAAAACGATATAATAAAAATATTATGACATTTGTGCGTGTAAAGTGAAAATAAAGTGAACAACACAGATACATATAATTAGAGCACCGTGAAACTGCACTTTTTATAGGCGAAATTCTATTTGCAGATGTCTTATTTGATATTTCAGATAAAACAACTGGAACATTTAACAAAGACAATAAATTAATTGTTCACAAAATTGCAATAAATAATTGAAAATATAATGAAACATTATTCTGCCGTACACTTTATTTTCGAGAGATGAAGTAATTGAAGAAAATGATAATTGACTTTTACAATATTTCTGGAATATCTGTGGACATTGTTAAGTTTCGAATTTGAGAATTGTTACACATACACACACACACACACACATTATATATATATATATATATATATATATATATATATATATATATATTTGGGTGACATAGCTATTAAAATTAAATCATTAATATAAATGCATTACATAAGATACAATTGATTATAGCTAAACAGAGTAAATTCTTCTTACTTTCAAAAGCAGAATGTTAGTCCGCAGAAAGTGAAGACTGCTATATTATATGATGTAGTACAGTTGCGAAGGGAAGTAATTTCATGCTTTTTTAATCTGGATTTCTGTATTTTATATTGTGAAGTGGATAATTATTTTTTATTTTTTATAAGCTCTTTCACTTTGTCTTTGATATAATCTGTAGCAGTTTCTTCATCACTGCTATCAGAAATCGTTGAACATATTATCTTTTTCGGTCGTTTTGGATTAGGTTCATCAAGCTCTGAGCTATCTGTCACTTCATATCTTACAGGTTTCTGTTTTTTCCTAGGCTTATCTATATCACTTTCTCCAGCAGGTGTATCGATAGCACTGTCGTGTTCAGCTTTTATACTTGCTTTGCGTGCTTTTGCATATGTGTCTAAAATAAAAAACGGTCCACTATAATGGAAATGCGTACTTCTACAACTATTTTAATATATATATATATATATATATATATATATATATATATATATATATATATATATATATATATAT
>NW_022639611.1:148159-162816 GCF_010583005.1 Odontomachus brunneus | reverse complement strand
ATATATATATATATATATATATATATATATATATATATATATATATATATATATATATATCATGAAAAGTTGTAAAATGTTACTAATACTGTTTAAAACGGAACAAATATGCTTAAGAAAACAAATAATGCTAACACATTTCATATTTATTTGATTAGGTAATACAAGTAAAAAGAATTAAATTATAGATAAATGTTATTGAGACATTAGGACAATGATATCAATATATGAAACGTGATAATATTTTTATCTTCAACTTTTTTCTTATGCTATCTTACAGAAAATTATAAATGCTTATTATAGTGATGTGTGGCATCACTATAAAGATATACTCACCATATTCATACATAACTTGTACTGAAATATCTTCAAAATCATCCTTTGGTTCCATTAAACTTATGATCCATCTAGTAACTTTATTAGAATCATACTTTTTTGGTGGCCATTTACATGTATTAAGATCATAATTGATCCATAAGGATGGAGCTACAGTTACAGTCTCCATTTTGGTTTCATACGTGGCAGAAAATTTTACAACAACATATTGCAATAGAAAACATTAATATATCACATTACAATTAAGACATAATATTCAACAAGGACTGTAATAAAATAAACATTCTCTAATGAAAAAACTGGACGAGTGGAACACAGAGAAAAGTACCATCACTAATAGGCATTATGACACATTTCTCTTTAACTTGTTCAATTCTCCAAAAATGTAATTCTTTTTCAGGTCTAGACACTTTAAAAATACCTAACTTTGAAGACTCGATAGGAAAAGTATAATAATTTTTAAGACATGTAAATTTTGTTCCTGCAAGAATGATATTTCCATGGGAATTTATTACACAACACAAACATACAATTTCACCATTAACTAATTTGAAATAACGATCTGCTTCTTTTGTTTGTAGTGTGAAATCTTTGGTGACAACTGTAGTATATTGTTGACCCTCAATGTCCAAATGATGACTATGAACTGGTTTTTTCAGTTTTACCAAGTTTGTATCTTTATGAGGGCATGACTTTATAAATGCACCTTGCAATTCCATATCTCTATTAGCCAATTGTTGCAATGGTCGATGAATGGAACGCAAATGACTTTTCATAATACCCAAAAAATTTTTGTAAGGGAATGCACTAAAGGAATTCAATGTACCTCTATTGTTACATTCTTCAGCTAGATGAATTAGTGAGTGAACATTATACATCACAAATTCACGCCCAAATGAATGGACTGACTGAGTTACAAATTCTCTCAACAAATAATTAGCAACTTCGTTCATTTTTTGAAACAGATCATATCTACATAAGATATAAATCGCACAATGGACAAGAAGGAAGCACTGGTAGATATTATAAGGACCATGGTTCTTTAAAACATAAATACAATCATATAATACGAATCTTCTATATTCGGTACCTTTCCACTTTTCTCTTTTATTACGAGTACCTAAGCTCCTTGGTTTACGATGAAATTCTATAGGGAAAAAACCAATGATATTATGCAATACATTATTGATTTCAAGTATAACTGCATTTGGCAATGTACATCGAGAACGGACACTGATAAGAAAATGGAGCATTCTTTTCACAACACCCAGATATACAAGATGAAACGCATCAAGATGAAATTGAGAAACCATGCCAATTCCAATATCTTCTAATATTGAATTACCGATATGATGACGAGGATTATCTTTATTACGAAATGACTTATCAGTGCTAAGCGGACAATTTTGTTTAAAAAAACACATTCTATTTCTATAATATATCCCTTTCACAGTACATTTTTCACATGCATAATAACCACCATGCGCAATACATTGTTTCACAAACGAGTAGGCTTCAGCATCTAACACAAAATTATCAATTCTAATATTACTGGTAATATTTAATCACTAATAATTTTTCAGTATTTTTTAGTATGATATTTCTATAAGGGTATTCTACATATCTTCACAAAAGAATCGTTGTTACTACGTTATGTCTCTTTCGAAACCATAAAACTTTCGTAGACAATATTTTCCTGTATTGTTTGA
Organism: Odontomachus brunneus; assembly: GCF_010583005.1. Lineage (NCBI taxonomy): Eukaryota > Metazoa > Arthropoda > Insecta > Hymenoptera > Formicidae > Odontomachus > Odontomachus brunneus. The sequence continues at coordinate 160,771 of NW_022639611.1, read as the reverse complement.
AATATCAGTAAATAGTTTGGAGATAGAGACCGGAACTGGACAGACTTATTGCCCCATCTTATATGTTAGTATGTAGTAGTAAAAGTACCACTAAGAAGAGTGTGCTTTTTCTGAATATTTATATTATACTTAAATATTAAATATTACTTTTTGTTGTTTACAGATTCGTCAGATACTCATACTTCGTGGCAATGGGAACACTATTGGATGCGCTACGCGATTGCTCTCTCGAGCGTCACAGCAACGGCGTTAACTCTAGCTGGATGTCTCTGTTGTCAGAGACACAGAAGACCCAAGGGATTTCAGGTAATTCGGAAGGATCTTTACGTGCACCTGACTAATGTAGAAAGAGTGATGTCACTGTTTTACGGCTCTAACACCAGTCTCTGCATTTTTTAATTATAGGACAAAGCAGAAAAATGCAATCAGGTAACATTGATGTTGCGGATTCTTTATATTTTACTATACAAACCTATATAAGTTAAAACAACAGTGTCAGTTAAAGTTAGTGTTAACTCTACTGTTGGGAGTGGTAGAGATTCTGCCTATATAAACTGTACGATTTATACATATCTATACGAAAACACGTAAATACTGTAAGAATTGCATATCTTATATTCAATTAGTTCTTATGGATAGAATCTACACAATTTTAGTACATGATATATGTACCGAATATCGTAAGGTTAGTTATTTGTAATTCAACGTAGACAATATTCTACTGGACTTTAAAGAGATCGTTTGATTCATCCTGTAGTTATACAAGATATTTCTTAAATACTGTTTAATATTTTAAACAAATTGTTAATATTTTAAAGAAATTGTTAATATTTTAAACAAATTCTTCAGGTCATTTTATAAAGAAAAGTTTATACTATTGTCTCAGAGATATAAAATGTTAAAATTCTACAAAATTATCGTCTTTTTTTAATAACTCCTAAACTAAAAGAAGTTTTTTTCAAACTTTGGCTAGTAAATAGATTGAGTATTATCTTTATTTTTTTACTTATAGTCACTGTTTTGTAGGAAAGCAATAGCATAGAAATAGGATTTAAGTAGTACTGTCTCAAGTTTGTACAACAGATGGAATCAGTTTTTTTGCAGATTTTTATTATTTTACTAATTACCTACAAAAAATATTTGTGGTAGATTTTAACAACGTCATTAGTTTAGGAAATATTTACGTTTTAATACAGAATAATTAATTTCCTGCATCTCTGAAACAAGAGCCTTGAAACCATATATTCGTATGAACTTTTTTTTTGTAAAATGATCTGAATTAACTCCTAAGATATTGCACAGTAAAGAAACAACAACAGAATTTAAGAAACATCCTGTACATGGATATTATATACATTCCTGAACTTTGAAACTCCTTAGTTTATAAATAGCATGTGTAATGCTAGTTATATATACAATCAATATTATTTTATTTCTTTATCATAGCAACGTAACAACGATAGAAAAGTATGTTAAACAAACCTGTTATTATTATAGGAATTCAAGGATGGAAGCAGTACCGGGCAAGATAGCACATTTGATCGTTCTGCTGAAGGATTAGAGTTGGATGTCTCCAGGACATTAGCCGCTTCTGAAAGGGTTCAGTTTGAACCTCTGCCCGTGGACAGTATTGTAGCTGGCACAAGAACCACTACCACTTCAAAACCCAAATCGATATCTTTGTCGCCGCAGCGTAACGAGGAGCAAGATACGGATCGTTCTATTCTGCAACAGCCGTGTAGCGAGTGGTTCCAATCCAATGAACTTAACGTACCAAGAGAGAAGCTCAAGTACCTGCGAGAAATAGGCCGTGGATGGTTTGGCAAAGTGGTGGAGGGTCGAGCAGATTTGGAACAGTCCACAAGCGTATCAAAATCGGGCGGTGTGGTCGTAAGAATACTCACAGAGGAAGCTACCATTAGAGAGAAAGCCTGGTTCCTTGGCGAGGCCACACCGTATTTGAAATTGCGCCATCAAAATGTCTTGGCTTTACTTGGTTTCTGTTTGGAAACTGACCCATATCTTCTGTTATTCGAATCATGTCCGGCTGGTGATCTGAAGGGTTTCTTGCTGTCGAACCGTGATGCCAAATCGAGAGAGACGCTCATCAAGGAGAATGTTCCAGTACGTATAGCGATAGAAATCGTGGCTGGCTTGAAGCATATGCACAATCACGGTTTCGCGCATACGGATCTCTCGGCGAGAAATTGCCTGATCGCTCCGGACTTGTCGGCTAAGTTAGGAGATTACGGCACCGGCGTCGAAAAGTACCCCGACGATTATTATATAATAGGGGATCGGGCGTTGCCCATTAGATGGTCCGCACCAGAAAGCTTAAACTGCACAGATACCACCATCGAGACGCAGGAGATCACGCTACAGGCCAATATGTGGAGTTACGCGGTGCTTCTTTGGGAGATTATCAGTTGGGGAGAGAGACCTTACAACGACATGAATGACGAGCAAGTGATACAGATGATCTTGACGCTGAAAAACGAATTTCCGCCGAACGGCACGCGACTGCTGCAGAGTTATCTCATTAATTGTCCATCGAATATATATCAAGCGATTCACTCGTGCCTGAATATCAAAGCGAAGGACAGAGCCTCACTGGATGAGGTGAGGCAGATTCTTTTAAACACGCACCCGGCGCACGCGGATTTCGAGCAACGATGGGAGAGTCTACGTGTGAATGCGTGCAGCAAGCAGCACATACGTAGCGCCAGTCTACAAGATCTACGCGGCAGCATCGATTCCGACTATTGGACTCACATCGTGGATGATGTGCCGATGGACACATTACCGTCCTCGTTTCGTCTCGGACCTAACGAGCAGGTAAAGAATATCCCCGCAATGAAAAACATTGCAATGTTTCAGGAATCCGGCTCGGAGACCGAGGAGGAAAGCTGGAAGGGTCGAATTGAACAAGGCGTTTACACAGAGAAAGTGAAACAAAAGTCCAAGTCCGTGACAGATCTTATGGTGCTTGTGCACATCGATCCCGATTCCGATGCGGAATGGTCGATAAGCGCGCAAATGCCGGAGAAGACTGGCAATAAAAAAAAACTGCCCGCCACTGGTAGCGACAGTGACCTCAGACATACTGTGTTGCCAGCGAATGAGTTCGACGAAGCGTTGAAGAAACTGCGAAATCCCTTGCCGTGCAACGCTACTAGCAAGATCAGATCGCTGGAGAATTTGGAACGGCCGAAACTCTTAACGCTGACCGTGGACCAGGGTTATACACCAATCTTACGACTGTCTCTGGATAGTACCGGTAAGACTCCGGATAACGATAACGGCATATCACCAGCCGTTTTCACGAGCGTGGATGGCACGTTCGACGGCACGCGCGCCGAGAAACACGTACTAAGACTTCTGTCGAAGGGAGACCCAGACCTCCCCCTTTTGCGCTACGTACCTGACAAAATGTCCGCTATTGAAAATGCGGAGAACAGAGAGGGTGGAGACGTACCTTTCGTTGAACCCGAGGACAACGACGACATAGACTTTCCTAAGCGTATCTCTTCAAATAATAACATTGAGGTCGATGAACATAACGTGCTGGACGTTTTACTTTGGAATCATGCTCTAGATTCCGTCCTGGAGCGGAAAGTACCAGGCTTCTCCGACGTGGAAGCGGAGTTTAACGAATATATAGACACGTCGGTTGAGGAAAATAATGCCGGCGCGCCGGAACTCATCGTGACTGCCGTGTCTACACCGGACGCTTCGCACTTTTGTAACGTCTATTCGCCTATTTATACAGTCAAAAATCATTTTTCTACTGTAGAAAACACGGAAATAGAACGGAAAAGCAGCCTGCCCAATGACGACGAGGAGGAAAGGAAACAACTGTCTACGCCAGATGACGAGCAAAGCTCTGACTCGGGTTTTCGCGATAAGGAGTCTTGCGAGGAAGAAGAGGCAGTTTGTACGACGTCCGGCAATCTCTTGCCTTCAGCGAGTAACACTACTGCAACCTCCGAGTCGTTGTATCCTGAGGAAGAGCCGTTTCAGATTCTGTACGAGTTAGATACCATCCTGGATGCGGAATATTATGCGACTGCATCCACCGCCCGTCCTGAAAGTATAACGGAAGCTGTCACTTCCGCATATAGTGTCGAGAAAGACGTATCGTCTGTGAAGCAGACGACAAACGTGGTTCCCAACTTGAGTCATGTTTCTACGAATACGAATGAAATGGAAAATCAGAGAGTGGACGTTATAGGCTCTGACATTACAGAAACAATCGATATGATGGAGGAAAACTCGAATTGTGCCAAAGTTGGATTTGAAAGTGTAGTAAAAAATATCGGTGTCGAGATGGAAAGAAGGAACGTAACTCCTGAAAAAACGCAAGAGTTCAATATCCAAGATAATGTCCAGCGATCACGCGATTCGGAAACAAAGGTCGCTAATATTCAACGAGATCTGGAACAATGTTTGCAAGGAGATTACGAAAACGAGGATGAAGACAGTTCGACGGTTAGCTTGCGTAGCGACAATTCTTACATGTCATTTGGCATAGAAGAGGAATTCGTAACGGCGATTCGCAACGAACTTAGGGAAAAATTGCCTCAAGCTCAGATGCAGATCGTGGAGTCCTTGGAGAGTCACGACGACGAGAATTCTGCGATTTCCAATGACGCATACGGTAAACAGTGGGACGACGAGGATGGCGAGGATGTATCCGATCAAATTAGCGGCGGTGTGGATATCTCAATCAGGTAGAATTTTTTTCGAGATCAAGATCTTATCTACGGCACAATCTATTTTTTCATTTTATTTATCATTTACTTTCTATGAAATATTTGTTATATTTTATAAAAAAATTTTTATAATCTACAAGTTATGAATGATAAAATGTTTGGGTAAAATTTTTTTCTCTTATAATATCGAAGGTGCGGTGCAAAAAAAACTGAACATTTTGTCAGTGAAGCTTACTGTAACGATGAACTAGCACTTTTTGAATAGAACGGGAGCAGTACGATCATACTATCACACATATAACTAGATATGATTTTTTTATCCAGGTACAATGTATACGGAACACCGTTGAGTCCCATTTTGGAAGAACGGGAGAGCAACGTCACTTCCGACTCCTTGATGTCCAATTCCAGAGAGGCATCTGTCGCTTCGAAAGAATCGGTACCATCAGAGGATGTGCTGTTGGTGAATACCTGTACAAACGAAATGATATTGTTGGAAGGATTAGGGGAACGACTACAGGACGAAGATCGTGATACAACGAATGGCGATCTGTCCGAGGAGGAGAATTTAGATTACACTTGTTCGATGATACGCCCATTGGAGGATAAATCGCGCATCATCAAGACGAGCGGAGGCGCGCCGTTACCGAGTCCCGAGGAAGAATCCAAGTGGCAACAATTACCCTCATCTTTTCCACTACCTTTACCTTTACCATTACCGTTACAAGATGATCTGATGTCGACGAGTTTCGTTACCGAACGTGAATGTTGCAGCCAAGATGAAGACGAGGAAGAGGAAGAAGAGGATGAGGAGGAGGACGACGACGAAGGGGGAGAAGAAGAGGACGAGGACAACAGTTCCAGTTCCGGTGAATTTGTATGGAAGGCAAGCTGTGCTTCTTCCTTTTCTGAATACGTTGAATATTTTTTGTCATTTCTCTAAATCTCAGTTCAAATTATTTTTCAACACAGAGATACAATGAATCACATGTCGAACAAATACGAATTAAAAGTACCGCCAATAACAACGAAGCAACTACAGCGACAAATATTGAGTTGGAAGAGGATTTGGGCGTCGAAGACGAAGAGGAAGAAGAAGAGTTTACGCCTTCGGCATGGAATGCCACTTTAGCACCTCATCGATCAGCACTGAGGTCTCCAGATAAAACGTTAAAATCTGGGGTAAGTACTGTCAAATAAATATCTTATAAAATACAAAGTGACTCACACAATCTACATATTTACACGATTATTAATAATAAATTATTTTTTTCCCTCTTTTTGATATGCCGCTAGGATGAGTTGGTAGGTGTGTCGATTACTTAAATACACGAACAAAATGCATGTAATTTTAAAATTCCTCTTGTTACTCTTTTTCTTGCAGATTTAATTTAAGGTACTTAGCGCACGTATTTTTTACAACCAAAAAAAGAAAAAAAAATTTTATACGCTAGACATACGCTAAATGTAGACATAACTTAAGTGAATTTTCCTCTACAATCGAACCGACGATATACGATTTGTCTAGGATCAGAAAAAAAGCGTATGGTTCAAGAAACAACGCTATCACTGCGTATACGAATATCCAAAGGAAACACTATCCATGGATAGTCGAGCGGATACTACTACCAAATCGAAAGCAACTTCGTATTCCGGTATGGTTTTCTTATATCCGCGCAAATGTCTTCTACATAAAATCTATATTAATTCATTATAAATACGGGGTTGACCCATTTTAAGTGCTCACCTAAAATATCTCAGAAATTAACCGTTTGAATATCACGGATAGTTACAGGATATACACGAAAAATGCCGAACACTGCGATTACACTACTGCTGTTTTATACCGAGCTATGTGACCGTATTACTTCTGTTTCGTTTCTTATTTACTTTCTATATATAAAAAACGGCCAAACAAGTATACAACAAAAAGTGATAAAATGTAAAAAAACACATTAAACATATAATGTAAAAAAAAAAACATATTGCCAAAAAATAGATTAGATCAATACAATTAGCCATATATGATACTGCAGAGAAATTTACAGATTAATTGAAGCATATATATAGCAAAACTTTAATGAAAATTCTAACAGATTTATTTTCTAACAGATATTATAAAGATTTAAAGAAAACTAATAAATTTTACTAAACATTAATAAATACTACTGAAATATTCAAATAAGAAATTGAAAAAAATTGAATATCGGGATAAGCTTATTGCTTATCCCTTTTTCTTTTAGTATCTTTCATAACTTTTTTCTTTCTACGTTTTCAGATCCACGAATCAAGCGTACATTTTTTTTTATTTTTTTTTTCTCTCTTTTTGTGGTTCATAATATAAATATATTATCAATAGTTCCTCTTCCTTGTCTAAAACGTGCCTCACTTTCTGGTAATAATTCCTATTCCTCTGCCTCTTTTTCTAATCTTTTCCTTAACACTTCTATATAAATTTTATATACCCCCCGTACATAATAGTGATATTCCTCTATAATTTTCCACCTTTTCCTTATATTTCCTTTCTTATAAATTAGAACTACCACACTTTTTCTTCAGTCTTTAAGTATCTCTTCTCTCCATATTTGCTTTATTGAATCTATTAAATTAATCCTTTATTGTAAAACCTCCGTATCTCCACGCTTTCATTTGGATTTCATCTATATCTGCCGTTTTTCCTTTCTTCATCATCTTCACTGCCTGGCATATTTTTTTTCCTCTAAGTTTATCCTTAGACTCTCCCTATTCTCCTCTTCTCCCAACCTTTCTTCTACTTTCCTCTGTGTAATTATATTGGGTGTACAACTTAATTCGGTCCGTTTTTTTGCTTGAAAAACGCATTTATTTGAATGATAAAATGAATTAATACATTATTGAAAGTATTGTCCATCGCTAGCCACTACTTTTTCCCATCTTTCTGGCAATTTATGGATTCCGTCGCGGAAGAAGCGTTCATCTTTTGAAGCCAAGAATGAATCGAGCCAATTTTTGATACCCTGTTCTGAAGTGAAGTGTATTCCAGTCAAAGCGTTCTGCATCGATCGAAACAAATGGTAGTCGGAAGGGGCAAGGTCTGGGCTATAAGGCGGGTGAGCCAGAACTTCCCATCCGCTATTTTCCAAATAGTTTTTAACCGGAACAGCAACATGAGGCCGAGCGTTGTCATGGTGAAAGATTATGGACTCGTGTCTGGTCGCATATTCTGGACGTTTTTCGGCTATAGCTCGCTCTAAACGGATCAATTGTCGCCTGTAAAAGTCTCCCGTGATGGTTTGACCAGGTTTTAGCAGCTCATAGTGGATCACACCCTTCTGATCCCACCAAATACAGAGCATTACCTTGGCATCATGGATATTCGGCTTCGGCGTTGATGTTCCCGGTTGGCCGGGCTTTACATACGATTTTTTGCGTTTCGGGTTGTCGTAGTGAATCCATTTTTCGTCCCCGGTAATGATTCGATGCAGAAAAGACTTCTTTTTGTACCGTTCAAGCAACATTTCGGACATGCAAAATCGTCGTTCGATATCTCTCGGTTTCAATTCGTATGGGACCCAATTTCCTTGCTTTTGGATGTATCCCGCGGCTTTGAGTCGTTTCGAAATAGCTTGTTGAGTAACTTCCAATGTTCTTGCGAGCTCTTTTTGCGTTTGACACGAATCTTGATCGAGTAATGTTTCTAATTCTTCATCTTCAAACTTTTTCGGTTGACCCGAACGCTCTTTGTCTTCAACACTAAAATCACCACTTTGAAATCGTCGAAACCATTCTCTGCAAGATTTATCCGACGGTGCAGATTCACCATAAACTTCCACAAGCATTCGATGCGCTTCAGCTGCACTTTTCTTCCAATTGAAACAGAAAATCAAAACTTCCCGCAAATGGTGCTTATTTGGAACGAAACTCGACATTTTCAACGCAGTAAAAATTAAACTTGTTGTGCAAAACTCAAAGGCTTGTAAACAATATTTGGTTGACAGATGTTGACACTTCACGATACAGCAAAAATCAGCTGTCGCCGTCAACCATTTATAGCACCTAGAGCCATCTTTTGAAAACGGACCGAACTAAGTTGTACACCCAATATGTCATAATTTACGTATAATAATATAATATATAAATATAATAAATAAATATAATATATAATAATATAATATACAGGGTGTCTCACACTCTCCTCCGGGCATTTTGTGGGGACGTAGAACATAGGACGTAGGACGTAGATGTCGCTTCCGAACGGCATCTCTGAGCGTTATCTAGGGAGAGGAGAGTGTCGTAGGCGTGGAGCGTCAGATATTTTTCTCTCTCTGGAACGAAAAAATACGCAGATCTCGAACGCACGGCGTCCCGCCGCCACCTAGTATGCCCTCCTTCTTCTATGGTGGATCCCCCATGGCGCATTGCGTCCAAGCACCCGGGGGCTGCCAAAAATTTGGTGTCAACCCCGGGGCTTATTTGTATTATTTGCATCGGATGAGAAGGGGCAACGGTGGAGACGGGCATATATGGACAGTAGGTCTTAAAGGATAGCAACCTTTGACTTTGAGAGACTGACAGCTGTACCATTTGGTACAATAACATTGTTTCTTTCTGTAGTCGCCATGCGTTCGGGATCGCGCCAGAGATGTCGCTTCCGAACGGCATCTCTGAGCGTTATCTAGGGAGAGGAGAGTGTCGTAGGCGTGGAGTGTCAGGTAGCTCAGTGGTTTAGAGCAGTCGCCCGGCAAGACCCGAGTTCGAGTCCCGGCCTAGTAAAACCGTGCTCTCGATATTTTTCTCTCTCTGGAACGAAAAGATACGCATATCTGGAACGCACGACGTCCCATCGCCACCAAGTACGCCCTCCTCCTTTTATGGAGGATTTCTTTCTATTATTGCGATATCTATTTCTATATTTATATATTCGCAATAATTATCAAGATATTAAAAAATTTGTGAATAATCATGTAGGATATGGTAAATGAGTTATAATAGCGACGACTGCCGTCGTGTACTTATACTTTAGGTCAAATTGAACAAAAAAGTCCTCTACCATTTTCCAAATAATCACATAGATTTTTAATTATTAATTAAAGAAGATTGTTGCACGATTTTGCGTGATAATTCTTTAATTAATAATTAAATCTTCTTTAATTAATAATTAAAAATCTGATTATCTGTGATTATTTGCAAAATGATAGAGGGCTTTTTTGTTCAATTTGACCTAAAATATAAGTACACGACAGCAGTCATCGCTATTATAACTCATTTACCATATCCTACATGATCATTCACAAATTTTCTACAATTAATATCTCGATAATTATTGCGAATATCGCAAAACGATATAGGACTTTTATGTTCACCTCAATCTGTTCTACGTCTCTACAAAATGCCCGGAGGAGAGTGTGACACCCTGTATACAACAATATATTAATATTCTATCTATCCTATGTATATGCTATACATCTTCTATCTCATTCAGGAAGTGTACATATAATTAACATATGTTAACTCTTTCAGTATAGTGTCATCAAACCGACATCAACTATTAAATGCAATTCGGACATACCAAATTTTTGAGTCCCAATGTTAAATTTTTCTTCAATTTCTTACCTGGATATTTCAGCGCATAGTTATTAATATTTAGCAAAATTGACTAGATTTTTTAAAATCTTTATAATATTTTTGTTGGGGAATGCCCATTAAAGTTTTGCTATATATATACTTCAATTAATTGTAAATTTTTTCTACAGAATTATATATGTGACTAATTATATGTATCTCATCTATGTTTTAGCAATGTGTTTTTTTTATATTTTATTACTTTTTGTTCTATATATATTTGAGTTTTTTTTATATTTGGCGTTGTTTTTATCTTTGTAAAGTCCATTTTATTATAGTTTCATTCGTTTTTGTAAAAAATAAAATTGCAAACCTGTAACCATTAAATCCTTTTAAAACATAATATACTACTTTGTAAAAATAATATAATAATAGTAAATGCATATCCTGTTACATTATACTTTCTTAATAAAAAAATATATACAGGATGTTCGGTAACTCAAACTGTTAAATAAAATTCGGTTAGATCAAATTGAAAAATTCCTTTACCATTCTGTGAATAAAAGCCACGTAAAATTCTAAATTATTAATCAAAGAAGATTTGTGAATAATTACGTGCCATACGATAGATGAGCTGTGATAGCAACGTCTGTCGCTTTATACTTGTATATTAGATCAAATTGAACAAAAAAAGTCCTCCACTATTTTTCAAATGACCACGTAGATGTTTAGTTATTAATTTTAAACAATTGGTGTATTAACGCGCACAACTGTACACTAAACTTCATTAATTAATAACTAAATATGTATGGTCATTTGGAAAATGGAGGGGGATTTTTTGTTCAGTTTGACCTAATATACAAAAATACAGCTACAAACGTTGCCATCACAATCTACGATATAGTGTGTAATCATTCACGAATCTTCTTTGATTAATAACTCAAAATTTTACGTGATTGTTCGTAAAATAGTAGAGAAATTTTATGTTCAATTTAACCTAATCTCTACCTTATACCGCAGCCTCTTTGGCAGTTACTGGACACCCTATTTACGCATTCTTAGCGTTTTGAGACCAATTACATTTATCTACTTTTGAGTCATTAATAGATATCCATTCTGAAATATTGGCACTATATTTGAATAATGTCCTGCACTGATATTCTCTCCATGATAAAAAATTGTACTAATAATTTTATAAGTTTTTTCTATATGTATTTTTATATATATACTGTAGATTTGTTTTATAAAATATTCTAACAATATCTTATAATCTTGTCCCTCAAGCCGCACTAGCAGCTCACATATATAAGTATACTTACAAGGAACTCCACGTAGGTGGTTACCTCCGATTTGGATAAGCTTGAAATATGTTGTAATCTAAACCAAAAGAGGAGACACGTATTTTTTTTACGTGCCCAGGCGGACTTTTAGGGAGCAAAACATCCCTTTGAAACAATCGGTTTTTTTCTTTAGGAGCATATTTCGTCAAAAGTATGATTGCCAACATATTCCCACCACTCAACAATTTTTTTTGTAATTTTAAAATTTTGTGTCTACCAAAAAAAAAGTATATTTTATGCCGAATCTAACCATATGTAATAATATGATTTTCCGACATACGGACTTGTTCAAAAATAGGTGGAAATATTCCCATATAAACGTAACGCCAGCCGCCTAACCTATTCGATAATATACGTAAAATGTACTCATGGAACATCCTCATAATAATAGGCGATTAGTACTGATATGCATAATATATAATCAAAATACATTTCAATAAATAAGTACGATAATAATAATAATAATAGATGTATACACAACAATGCATTCATATATTCACATATATTGTTTATATAAAAGGACATATATTTACATACGTAAACACACATATACATACATACACACATACACATACGTGTGTATGTATGTATGTATGTATGTATGTATGTATGTATGTATGTATGTATGTATGTATGTATGTATGTATGTACGCACGCACGCACGCACGCACGCACGCACGCACGCACGCACGCACGCACGCACGCACGCACGCACGCACGCACCCACCAACCCACCCACACACACACACACACACACACACACAAAGGACATATATTTACATACGTATACACACACACACCACACACACATCATACATATATACAGTGTGTCCCATAAGTTCGGCAACGGCAAGAAAACTCGGCGGGGCAGCATTTTAGAGAAAAATGTTTCCAATAAAAGTTGTAAGGCTTAAAAAGTCGCATTTAATGACAGTAGTTATTTGACCTAAGATGACGTCGCCAAGGTCAGGACAAGGTCAACTTTGCTTTTTTAAATAGAAATACATATTTTTTATTAC
>NW_022639611.1:139326-148149 GCF_010583005.1 Odontomachus brunneus | reverse complement strand
TATATATATATATATATATATATATATATATATATGTATATATATATATATATTTACATACAGTATATATATATATATACACACACACACACAACTAAATAAACTCTAATAATAGAGTAGGTTAGGCGGCTACGGATGACATTACGGTTATATGAAGATATTCCCACCTATTTTTCAACATGTCCGTATGTCGAAAAATCATATTATTATATATGGTTAGCATAAAATATACTTTTTTTTGATAGACACAAAATTTTAAAATTACAAAAAAATGGTTGAGTGGTGGGGGTATGTTTGCAATCATTACATTTTTCAAATATCTAATTTTATCATTGCAAAGTACTCCTAAAACAATTTAATTTTTGTTTAGAAAGTTTTTTTTTATCTTTTATACTTTTGACGAAATATGCTCTTAAAAGAAAAGCCGATTTTTTTCAAAAGGGTGTTTTGCCCCCTAAAAGTCCGCCTAGCCACGTATAAAAAAATACATGTCTTTTCTTTTAGTCTAAATTACAACATATTTCAAGCTCATCCAAATCGGAGGTAACCATCTACATGGGGTTCTTTATTATGATATATTATGTAAAAAAAGATACCGACAATTTATTTAGAATTTTTATTTTCGAGAATATCCCAGACTCTCCTCTGCAATTTTTGCGGAATCGTAGAATATATTGAGGTGAACATAAGGATCCTATATCGTTTTACAATATTCACAATAATAGTCAAGATATTAATTAAAGAAAATTGGTGAAGAATCACGCGTAATATGATAGATGAGTTATAGTGGCGATGTATACTGTTGTGTGCTTACATATTAGGTCAAATGGAACAAAAAAACTCCTTATAATTTTACAAATAATCAGGTAAACTTTTAGTTATTAATGAAAGAAAATTGTTATATAATTGTGTGCGATAATGCATAAATCTTCTTTAATTATTATCTGAAAATCTATGTAGTCATTTACAAAATGGTAAAGGAGTTTTTTATTCAGCTTGACCTAATAAATATATATATAGAGTGTCCGGAAATTACCGGATGATATTTTAATGATAGATTCTTTAGAACATTTCTAAACGAAAGGTTTAATACAAAAATGTCGGGGTTATAATAGTTTTCAAACGGGAAGCGATTATATTTCACGAATGACAGAGCTGAGATTTCGCGAGCACAAACACAGTGAAATGAAAAGTGATAAAAATGCTCTTATGAATGTCGTCCTTTTCACGATATTATAATCATCATATAGCATAGTAGACACTTGCATGGTAATAATATTGTTCGACACTTTGACAGATTAATGCTGCAATTCTAAGCGAATATACGAGTAAATCGTAAAATTATAAAGTCATACGAAAAAAAAATGAAAATCATAGATATTTACGAATTATCGTATGACATACGGTTTACATAGAATTGCAGATCTACTCATAAGTTCTTACGAGTCTTACGAGAACAAGTTATGAGTTTTACGATTTTGTCTAGAATTTCAATATAAATTAAAATGTTGGAAATTAAAAATTGGAAATTTTTACTTGAATCATATTTGAGATGTGTTTTTAGTTCATTATTTGTAAAAAAATTATATTAAATTTGTATTGGTCATTTCAATTTAGACTGTTATAATAAAAAAAGTTTAGGAACACGGATACCTGGTTTTGGCTTTTATTGGCTTTAATTTTGTTTATTTAGATTTTTTATATACTTATCGCGGCAATACCACTTGATAAAGCATTGTACAAATACAAATTATGAGTTTAATAATTGGAGTTTGGTAATGACTCTTAAACTTATAACATTAACAATGTTACAACGTTAAACAATTATACTGCAACATAATCTGAATGCTTCGCTAGTGAATGGGCTAGCACTTTCAAAGAATGGAAATAGCGCAATCGCGCAACGTGATACTTAAACGATTAAAGAAAATACGAAAATGTTTCAGAAGTTCTAGGAAGACGAAAAAATTGTGATATTTATTTGACTTTGGGATGATCTTAAAAAGTTATATCAAAGACAACTTTAATTTTTTTAATAGAATCATATAGTTTTATTTTAACATAAACCGATTCATTGAATCTTTCTGTATATAGAAATATTGGGATAAATACATTCTTACATAGTTTACATTTTATCTTGATACTTTTCAGTATGAGAGATACGAAATAAATATAACATCTCGGAAAGTACTTACTTTTCAATGATTTTTTATATCTAAGTACTTTTATATCCAAAATGGCTATATAAATCGATTTATATTTAAAAAAAACTATAGTTCCACTCAAAAAATTAAAGTTGACTTTAACAAAGTATTTCCAGGTTTTATTTCAAGATCAAATAAATTTATTACTATATTTTTTCTCTCTTGAAATTTTATAACATTTGTCCAGAATACTTTTTCGTATCTTCCTTAATTTCCGTGATATTTTAGATGGGCATATTTTGATCACCCTGTCTGTATAATGAATTTACTATATAATATATTTATGTACTAATTAATTTATGTACTATATAATGTATTTATTATAAATTATATTTATAATAACTCATATTTTCGAATTTAAATAATTTGAATTCAAATAAACGAATTATCTATATTTTATAGATTGGGAAGAAATGATGGATGAACCACGATTAGATCTGTATCCTTTGGGTTACGACGATGTCAATCATACTGGTAAGAATAAATTTCGACAAGATAAAATATCGCAAGAAGACATTTCTATCATGTGATATCGCATATTTACATAATACTTGATATATTGCAAAGTTGTGCCTTAAATTTCAAGACTGCGTTTACGCAAATTGTTATTTATTTTTTGTTATTTATTGTTATTACGTGAATTGTTTTCTACGTGATGTATATAGTCGTTTTTCATGTATAAATAATATTGCAAATTATATTAAAATATACGAAAAAGAATAATTAAATTATAAGACAGTTACCATATATATTTTGGGCATTAATTATAAATTAATGTTAAAAGAGATAAAAAATTACATGAAATTTTTATTCCAATTATATAATAGATTAATAGATTTCACTCTCTGTAGGTAAAAATATAATCAAAGAATGTTGTGGGCTTTAACTTAGTGTAGAAAACAATTTTCATAAATTTATATCAAAATTCTAAAGATTAAATAAAAATATAAACTTCCCTTTTCATAATTTTTTAGCAAGCCATACGTTCTTTAATCTTTTCGTTTTTTAATATATTGTTATAATCGTAAAATAAAATATTATTTTATGCGCTGCCGAAATGCTTCACGAAGAACCGTTTCGACCGCGCTACAACGGCAGCGGATGTGCAAGCGCTACACTAACAAGGGGAACCCGGCAGTCTCTGATCACCGATTTGATTAAAATTTTATGGGTGTGTAGTACGCACTCATACATTTACTCCTGTAAAGCCGTAGGACCCACTATTGAGGCATTCTCGAGAAATATTTTTTTAAATATTTCGAGAAAAATTTTTGTCCCTATAGTACCGTTACGGAAAAGCAATTTTCGAGTTAGCAGCGTAGCGTCAACGGTAAGACGTACACTACTACGCTCGGGGTTGCAGGTTCGGTTCCCTGATGATTTTTTTTTTATTTAAATGATTTTTTTTATTTAAATCTTATATATTTTTAAATTTGTATATAACACAATTTTAAACCGTTTTTAATTATTTTATATCAAATTTTTTAATAAGTAATTTGTATGTTAAATAAATATTTTTTTTAATCAAGGAATTTAAAAATGCTCATTATTAATTAATCATTATGTTTTAAATGTTTTTATGATAAATACGACCTTAAAAGCTGCAAACTTATTGTAAAACAGTAAATTATACATTTTAATTTATTGTATAACAGTCGTTGTAAATTCTTATTGGAAATATATTTTTTGTGTGCATGAGAAATTTTAATTTAATTAATAATAAATGAGCATTTTTAAATTCCTTGATTAAAAAAAAATATTTATTTAACATACAAATTATTTATTAAAAAATTTGATATAAAATAATTAAAAACGGTTTAAAATTGTGTTATATACAAATTTAAAAATATATAAGATTTAAATAAAAAAAAAAAAATTACTCAGGGAATCAAACCTGCAACCCCGAGCGTAGTAGTCTACGTCTTATCGTGGACGCTACGCTACTAGCTCGAAGATTGCTTTTCCGTAACGGTACTATAGGGACAAAAATTTTTCTCGAAATATTAAAAAAAATATTTCTCAAGAATGCCTCAATAGTGGGTCCTACGGCTTTACAGGAGTAAATGTATGAGTGCATACTACACACCCATAAAATTTTATTCAAATCGGTGATCAGAGACTGCCGGGTTCCCCTTGTAAGCATCACCTTGCACATTTCGCGCCTCAGTCTTTGAGCTGGCACGTGCCGGGCCAATCCAAAATTCAGCAACTTCTTTGTTGCTGAGCCACTCCCTCCGATAAGGTCTAACAACTATTATAAAAAGATCGGAGAATACCGCGCGGCAGGAATTCTTCTTTCGGTCTCTCGCCCGCGACGTTCGTGCCAGTCGCATATACCGTGCTTTACTATAAGAATTCGGGAGTTTAATAAATAAGTCAGTACTTGTTATAATAAAACCCGTTTACTAAAAGAAACTCGACTACACTCTGCCTGATCACCCACCGCTATACACTCTGCCACGCCCACAGCATCAACTCCAAAATCCTTTCTCTCGCGTCCGACAATAAGGGCACGACAAATTTGGTGGGATCAGTGTCCGACGGGCCTTGGGTGTTACCTGTGAACAAAAAATTACATTACGGGTTAGCCAAAGGTAGTGTAAGTGACGAAGAAAGAAGAAGAGAAAGAGAAAAGAAGAACGAGAGACCGTCGGAGCCAGCTAGTGGACGTTGGAAATACGTCCATTGACAATCGTTACCGGCTATCTCAAGGATGGACGATATATTACACGACCGAGAGGAAAAAACTACCCCGTCAATACATTTTGAAAACAATTCTACCCGAAAAAGCGAAAAGTTATTGCGAGCCCTCCAAGAAAACAAACTAGGATCACAAGGCGAAACAGAGACAGCGGAGGACGGCGGTAATCGGTGAAAGACAACGCTGCAGCGTAATCAAGACGACCGTCGGAACTACGGCCAACGACACTCGTTGTCAGCGACACCGGAGCCTACGGCGAATGCATCAGCGGTGACCGCGACCTGCCTCAACGTCCATCGGCCCAGCGACGATCAACGACTTGCTGACACAACCAAACATGATGAACTATGTACGAGCCGTGACAACGTTACTGTAAGTCAAGAAACCATTGTAACTCAAGCGACTGAGCGTATACGAGCGTACACTTAGGAATATGAATGTCGAGCGAGAGCGGTACTCCCGATCGACCGATATTGAACCGAACGTGCCTACATAGCGCACTAGCGGGATTAAGCATCAAGCGCCTATCGAATCCCAAAGAAACGGTCGCCAGCGCTTTAGACGACGCATATTTACATTATATAAATAAAGACCAGACAAATTGTGGTGATTTGATACCATACGCCATATTTACATACAACACAACACCCCATTCTAGCATCGGTTACACCTCATTCGAATTAGTATTTGGACATCGAGCAAACATCTTCCGCCCTCCAACCACCGAAGATTACGTACAACATGGATGACTATGCGGAAGAAATGAAATAAAGATTAAGAGCAACAAACAGATAAGCACGACATCACATTAAAGAAGAAAAACAAAAAAGTAAAAAACACTATGACCAGAAAACAAAACAAACCAACTATCAAATAGGAGATCAAGTATTAATATATGATGAAACAGTATGAAAAGGTCGATCTAAAAAAACTCGATTCACTGTGGATAGGATCCTACAAAGTGATGGAAAAACATCCTAATGAAAATTACACAATAAAACGCGGCCGAAGTATGTTACATACACACGCGAACCGATTAAAATTGTACATAGAATATTAGAGACCTACCTAAGCACATTTAATAATGACTTAATACGTGACCAAGACATAATTAACTATCTAGATAGCATAAAGCGAGGAAACTTACCAATCAAACTAACACCGATAGATAGCATCGTATCTCAACTACAAGAAATATTAATTCATATACTAAAAGGTACACACTTCCTATTCATGTCTAGAAAAGAAAATTGGCTAGAAATCGAAAAATTCCTTACAATTAGTGCGTACTATAGAAATAAAAATATTTTCACTATTTTAAACTTACCTCTCATAACTTACCCTACATATGAGGTCATACGCATACATCCTTTTCCTGTACATGATAACATTTTTACCTTAACAGATACTATTTACCGAAATCGCAATTAACCAAAAAACAAATACATATCTGACATTGCATAAAAATGAATTAGTGGAATGTATAAAATTTAATAATCAGTATACTTGCTCATAAAAAAACGCAATATACAGAATTAATACAGAATCACCTTGTGAAAACGTAACATTTGAGTAAGGATACATAAACACAATCAAAAATAAAAACGAAATACTACCGAATTAAAACCGAAAAAGATAGTTTAAAATCCGTCAGAGTTAGCGAAACTGAGCAATAAGATAATGCAAACATATCATAATTTGGAAAATAGCTCGAACTTCTTGACAAACTATAAAAATATAATATATACTACAACACCGAGCGGAATAACTGTGATAATAGTAATCGTAATTGTAATTTTCCTAGTAAGAAAAATAAAAAAGGGAAGAAATCCCAATTATAATAGAACATAATAATATATCCTCCAATTATAATAGAACATAATACCGAACGAAACATAAGAACACGTTCCAAACTAATAATATCCACAATTCCTGCATTAACACGCAGATATAGCCTGCACGCATAGTTATAAGTATTACACGATTATAATCATATTTGTAAATATTGAGAGACAAAATTATAACAAAGTGGAAAATGTAAATAAAATTAAAGAATGAAATAGATATAGCATTTTACATGATTATAACCAGCATTGAAAAATAACGATTACACAAAAGACAAAAATAAGCGCAACTCGAGAAAAAAGACGAAAACTTCTTTAAGAACACTCCGTTTTCTTTTCCCAGCGGGGGGAGGATGTTATAATTGTTAGATAAAATATTATTTTATGCGCTGCCGAAAGAAGAACCGTTTCGACCGCGCTACAACTCGGCAGCGGATGTGCAAGCGCTGCCGAGCAGCGACTAAGCACCACCTTGCACATTCCGCGCTCGGTCTTGGAGCTGGCACGTGCCGGGCCAATCCAAAATTCAGCAATTTCCTTGTTGCTAAGCCACCCCCTCTAACAACTATTATAAAAAGGTCGGAGAAGACCGCGCGGCGGGAACTCTTCTTCCGGTCTCTCGCCTGCGACGTTTGTGCCTGTCGCGTATATCGCGTTTTACTATAAGAATTCGAGAGTTTAATAAATAAGTCAGTACTTGTTATAATAATGTCCGTTTATTAAAAGAAACTCGATCTGATCACCCACCGCCACACAGTCTGCCGCGTCCGCAGCATTGACTTCAAAATTCTTTCCCTCGCGCCCGACGATAAGGGCACGACAATATCTATGTGTATCTTATTTAAGACGAGAGGGTTAAACGACATTCATAGATTATTCATTGTGTACATAAATGATATTTTACATAGTTCATCTACACATAGTTTCGTCTACACATAGACATAGAGTATCATAATTTACACCTATAAACGCCATCAATCCTGGTTTGATGATGTTCTCATTGTAGGAAACGAAGAATTCTTTGTTACCAGTTCGAGTCGGCCCTTTCAGTTCCAAACCGGTGAAAGCAAATACGTCAGCCAATTTTTTCCTGGAGCGAATGCAACTTCGTTTTCCGATGATCGGGATGAAACAGATAGCTATCGACAACAGGAATCGCTACAACAGAACCACGTCGATTTTGCAAATGAATATGAACAATGTAAGCAGCAGCAACAACAGCAATATCAATTGGGAGAATTACGACACACGCGAGACCGTTTAAAGTTGAATTTAATATCGTCAAATGGCACACAATCTGCTTCGTTTGTTCCTATGAAACAACTAACGATGAGCTCAAACGATGAGCAAATAGACGTTACAGAAAATCACGAGTCAACGGAACTTATCGAGAACGTCGCTGTGCAGGACCAACATATTATATCGAATCAGACGAATGATAACGCGTTGCCAAAGGTGCCTCACGAAGATGTGCAATCTGGTCCATCTTCTACAAGAATTTTTCAGTGTGATAGCGAGGAAGCGTTCGAGCCCGCCGACAAGTGCAGTGTTTTAGCTCCTGACTAAAATGACAATAGTCTGTAATGTATGTACAGAGTTTTATGTGTGTGTATGTTTGTTGAATATGTGTGAATGAAAGAGAGAGAGGGGAGAGGGAGATAGGGAGAAAGTTCAGCCCAAGTCCGTCCGTAACAATCTCATCCTAACAACTCGCGATGATTTTTCCTCGGATGGTACACTACTAACTCAATCCGACGATTGTCGCTGATGAGATTAATACCACTATGACACGAATCTCGAACAAATGTACATAGTAACGATGTAACGGATTATCGCTCGAGGCTGCAAGTCGATCGGTCGTCTAATCGGTTTCGTCTTCTGTTAGTGGAGTTGTTAAAATTTATTCGTAGTATGAAAACGTGTCAATATAGAAAATCACGACTTTATATTAATAAAACTGTTTATATAATTATAAAAAATTATATATAATTATAAATATATAATTACATATAATTATTTATAATTATACAGTGTGTTCCGCATAAGACGTGCCAAAAAAAAAAAAAAAAAAAAA
>NW_022639611.1:137788-139211 GCF_010583005.1 Odontomachus brunneus | reverse complement strand
CATTTTTCAAACAACCACGTAAAACTTCGAGATATTAATTAAAATAGTTGGGCATATCAGAGCGCGGAGACGCGGTAGGCGGGATATATGGCTCGCTGCAGCCGGCGAAGAAAATGGCGAACGCACACATACACGGACGCACACACGGAGTTACCAACTTCCATATGCCAAACGGTCCACCTCTCTGGCCTATAAGATAGGTCCGCGAGTAATCGTCCATTTTCTTCGCCGGCCGCGGCGAGCCGTATGTCCCGCCCGTCGCGTCGTGCGCTCTAATTTGTCCAACTATTTTTATTAATATCTCGAAAATTTACGTGGTCGTTTGAAAAATGACCTCTACAATTTTTGTTCACTTTTATCTATTTCTACTTATATTTTTCTTTTGGCACGTCTTATGCGGGACACCCTATACAGGGTGTCCCGAAGTCCCATGATGACCCTTGGTGAGAACGTAGAACGGATTGAGGTGAGCAAGAAAGTCCTGTGCCGTTTTGCGATATTCGCAATAGTTTTTGAGAAATTAATTATTTTGTCTCAACAAATCAGCGTACAGAAAGCGGCAGCGGAAAGAAAGATGCCTTCGGCCGACGTGCGACCGTGACACTCGCGAATCGTATCTCGCCGCATCCCTCCGCCCATAGCTACGAGACATAGACTCGCTATGTCTCGTAGCTATGGGCGGAGGGATGCGGCGAGATACGATTCGCGAGTGTCACGGTCGCACGTCGGCCGAAGGCATCTTTCTTTCCGCTGCCGCTTTCTGTACGCTGATTTGTTGAGACAAAATAATTAATTTCTCAAAAACTATTGCGAATATCGCAAAACGGCACAGGACTTTCTTGCTCACCTCAATCCGTTCTACGTTCTCACCAAGGGTCATCATGGGACTTCGGGACACCCTGTATATACAGGGTATCCCGCGTAAGACGTACGAAAAGAAAAATATAAGTAGAACAGATAAAAGTGAGCAAAAACTGTATAGGTCATTTTTCAAACCACATAAAATTTCGAGATATTAATTAAAATAGTTGGGCATATCAGAGCGCAGCGACACGGCAGACGGAACGTACGGTTCACCACGGCCGGCAAAGAAAATGGACGATTGCTTGCGAGCCTATCTTATAACCCAGAGAGGTGAGCCGTTTGGTATACTGAAATGAGTAGCTCCGTGTGTGCGTTCTTCCATTTTCTTCGCCGGCCGCGGCGAGCCGTATGTCTTGCCTGCAAAAAATTCTGCGTCGCGCTCTAATATGCCCAAATATTTTAATTAATATCTCGAAATTTTACGTGGTTGTTTGAAAAATGACCTATACAATTTTTATTCACTTTTAAAATGTGTTCTACTTATATTTTTCTTTTCGTACGTCTTACGCGGGACACCCTCTGTGTGTGTGTGTGTGTGTGTGTGTGTGTGTGTGTGTGT
>NW_022639611.1:128538-137710 GCF_010583005.1 Odontomachus brunneus | reverse complement strand
GTGTGTGTGTGTGTGTGTGTGTGTGTGTGTGTGTGTGTGTGTGTGTGTGTGTGTGTTGTAGGCCACTTTAATTTATCCAGCCGAATATTTCAAAAACTAAGACCAGCAGACAAAAATGTTTTAGACAAAAGTTATATGGATCGATGAGGGACATAAGAAAGTACCATTGGTTTGACCTTGCATGGCCCCGCCAAGGTCAACTTTGCTTTTTTAAATAGAAACATACATTTTTTATTACAAAATTTTATTGTACGTAAAGAAGCAACTTTTGTATGAAAACATTTTTTATCCGACCTTTATTTTCTAAGATATTTACGCAAATATCTACAAAATTATTGGTTTCAATAATTTTTTACTCGACTTCTATTAACTTTACCGAAAAATAACAAGAGATAAAAATTGTCTATTTTCTTCTCATAGAGCTCTGAGATTTTTTTCAGAATTTTTAAATTAACTTTCTAGTACTGCATTTTCTGTAAAGTTTCATTTCGGTAAAGTTGATAGAATTCGAGTAAAAAATTATTGAAACTAATAATTTTGTAAATATTTCCGTAAATATCTTAGAAAATAAAGGTCGGATAAAAAATGTTTTAAAAAAAAAGTTTGCTTCTTTATGTAGAATAAAATTCCATAAAAAATATATGTTTCTATTTAAAAAAGCAAAGCAATCTCGACCTGATTTTGACGGGACTACACAAGGTCAAACCAATACCTTCTTGTATCCCCCATCGATCCATATAACTTTTGTCTGAAATATTTTTGTCTGCCGGTCTTAGTTTTCGAAATATTTGGCTGGATAAATTAAAATGGCCCACCCTGTATATATACAGGGTGTTTCACTTTAAGTGATATGGTCGATTATTTCGCGAATCGATGATTTTATTGAAAAATTTTTCAAACAAAAGTTGCATGGCTTAAAGGAGGACACATGATGAAAATGTGGACTTGACCTTGAGTGACTTTGTCAAAATCAGGTCAAGGTCATTAATGTTTTTTTAAACGGAAACCCCTATTTTTTATTATATTCTTGTATATATTTTATATTCTTGTAGCTTATCGCGAGATCTTTCCAAAACACTTTAATAAAGTTACGTTTTCTGGAGTACTTTCCGAATTATGGAGCTTGAAAGTTAAGGCAAGACCGATCACTGATCCGGTCAACTAAGGCAAGACCGATTACTGATCCGGCCAACTAAGGCAAGACCGACCACTGAAAAGCTATACGAAAAAAAGAGGAAAGTTGAATCGTTCAATTGGAAAAAATTGGACTCAATTCCGTGCGCGTGAGCATATGTCAAGCAGTGCGAATAGATCGCGGAGACGCGCGCGCGTAAGATCCCGTTCACATACGCATGGATAATACTGGCGATACTGTAACTTTCAAGCTCCATACTCGGAAAGTACTCAACAAAACGTAACTTTATTATAGTGTTTTGTATATGTTTATTATAGTATTAAAGCTCTTACGATAAGCTACAAGAATATGTAATAAAAAATAGGGGTTTCCGTTCAAAAAAACATTAATGACTTTGACTTGATTTTGACAAAATCACTTAAGATCAAGTCCACATTTTCATCATGTACCCCCCTTCAAGTCATGCAACTTTCGTTGGAAAAATTTTTCAATAAAATCATCGATTCGCGAGATAATCGATCATATCACTTAAAGTAAAATATCCTGTGTGTGTGTGTGTGTGTCTCAGACTTTCGTGATAATCCTTTGTGAGAATATAGAACGAATTGAGGTGAACAAAAAAGTCCTCTACCATTTTGCAAATGACATAGATTTTTAAATATTAAAGAAAATTGTTACATATATGATTGTATACCATAATGTACAAATTTTCTTTAATTAATATCTAAAAATCTATGTGGTCATTTACAAAATGGTAAAGGACTTTTTTGTTCAGTTTGACTTAATGTATAAATATACAACGGCAAACGGCGCCATTGCAACTCATCTACCATATTGCGCGTGATCATTCACCAATCTTTTTTAATTAATATCTTGACTATTATTGCGAATATCGCAAAACGGCACAGGATTTTCTTGCTTACCTCAATCCGTTCTACGTTCTCACAGAGTCCTCATGGAAGTCTGAAACACCCTGTGTATGTATGTACACACACACACATATACACACACACACACACACACACACGGTGTCCGAACCTTGACAGAAGTCGTAGGGACGTAGAATAGATTAAACGAGACAGAAAAGTCAAATACCATTTTGCGAAATTCGCAATAATTTTCAAGGAATTAATTATTTTGTCTGAGCAAATAAGCCCTCGAGCCGGCGCGCGACTGATACGCGCGAATAGCGGCGCGCGATTATGATACACGCGAATCGCGACTCGCTGCGTCCCTCCGCCCATAGTTACGATATGTCTCGTAGCCATAGTTACCATAGTTGCGTGATACAGCGTAACTATGGGTGGAGGGACGCAGCGATTAGCGTATATCACGGTCGCGCGCCAGTCCAAGCGCTAATTTTCTGAGACAAAATAATTAATTACTCGAAAACTATTGCGAATTTCGCAAAATGGTATTTGACTTTTCTGTTATGTTTAATCCGTTCTACTTTCTAACGAATTATGTCAAGAAAGGTTCGGACACCCTGTGTGTGCATGTGCGTGCGTGCGTGCGTGCGTGCGTGCGTGTGTGTGTGTGTGTGTGTGTGTGTGTGTAGGGTGTACGAAAAGTCCCGGATCCCTGAATTTTTTCGAAAAATACGCATTGTAGAAAAAAATGTTTCTGATAAAAGTTGTGCAGTTTTAAGTGACGCATCTGACAGTAATATGAATATGAACCTTGAATAGCGTTATAAAGGTGACGTAGAGGTCACCTTTAATTTCTTAAGTGGAACTCCCCATTTTTGATTACACATTCTTGTAGCTTATCTCAAGAGCTTTCCAAAATACTATAATAAAATATTTTTTCGTTAAGAACTTTTCGAGTAATAACACTTGAAATGTCCAGCACTTTGATATAGAATACAAAATATTTCGTAAAATATTCATCTTTCGATTATCTTGTCTTAATTTTGTCTTAATCTTGTGCAAAAAAGCATTAAGGCAAGATAATCGAAAGATGAATATTTTACGAGATATTTTGTATTCTATGTCAAAGTGCTGGACATTTCAAGTGTTATTACTCGAAAAGTTCTTAACGAACAAATATTTTATTACAGTATTTTGGAAAGCTCTTGAGATAAGCTATAAGAATATGTAATAAAAAATGGGGAGTTCCATTTAAGAAATTAAAGGTGACCTCTATGTCACCTTCATAACGCTATTCAAGGTCATATTCATACTATTGTCTGATGCGTCACTTAAAACTGTACAACTTTTGTTAAAAACATTTTTTTCTACAATGCGTATTTTTCGAAAAAATTCAGGGGTCTGGTACTTTTCGTACACACTACACATACACACACACACACATTTATATATATTTATATATCATCCGTAACGTAATCGTTAAACGAGCAGTAGTGCCTGTGTAGAAACGGTATGATTATTTTCCAGTATAAGAAGTGACTCCAGTATAAGAAACGCGTCATATTCAAAGCGTCTTTCATGTTATTCTTTCTCCTTTATATCGACGTTCATGATCATGCGTCTTTCGATATTCATTTATACGTCAATCTGCTCTCTATTATCAAAGTATTGTATAATATTGCGAAGTATACACGACACACACACGTGCGCGCGCGCGCGCGTTTATATCCACTCTTGTGGCGAAAGAAAATACTTGCACGACTAATTTTCTACATGACGTTATACACGATATATCGAGATAGATTCTTATTTTTACTAGATCTGTGATGAGAGATTATAATGCGTATTCGTATATTCAGTCCATTTTATATCGGAACTTTAAAAAAGAGAAAGGGATGAATTATTATGGTAAATATCTGATCTGTTTGATAAATTGGAAGTTTGCGTGCGTGCATGTCGTATACAGAAGCGAGAATCCGTGAAGGTGAATTATTTCTCCGATACATAGTACGAGATCATGTTGCATATAACCATTGCCTTTTTCTGTATGGTGTATATAACACAGATATCGCATATTATTTTACTTTTAATCTAATAAATAACTCCGCGCGACTACGATATATTCCTTCCTCTGAAGAAGAGTGCAATATTCAAACAGATAATCATTGATAACTCCGACATATAGTACATACATTGCAAAAGAAGATATTTCTATAATTCTAAAGTACTCGTAAATGCATGATATACGAGGGCGCAAGAACATTTTTACAAGTATAAACAATTTTTTACAAGTTATTCGTTTGCGATAATGTACTTTGTTTTTTGTATAATTATTTATATCGAATATATATGAAAAAACGAAAGTCGGAACGAACCAATGAAATCAGTATCGAAATGCAAACTACTATACTACTACTACTACTACTACTACTACTACTACTACTACTATTACTACTTTAATGTCATATGAAAACCGTGTGGTTGTTCGTGCCACTATTGTTTCACCAAATTACGCGAAGAGACATTATATAAAGATTCGCCTCTATCGTAGCACCGCGAACGCTATCATGGTTCTCGCTATTACCACATCTATTACTACTGATACTGCTTTGTGCTCACTATTATATAGGATATAAATAACTATGATATAAATAGAGAATATTAATATATTGTTATACAGAAGAAACCGTTTATTCGTTTAAACTGTGTTTTTACCCTCATTCTTTGGTGTTGTTACACTAATTAACTTATATTAACTCTTTCTTATCTAATTAATTTTATTTTGATATTTATCAATGATATTTACATTAATAATTAAGATACAAGCATTCAACGTTAAAAGCCCATCTATCTATCCAATCACACAATTATCAAAAATTTAACGTCTGATCTATTGTAAAGTCGTATTACTTGAAAATAAGAACTGACATTGAGTAGTATCATGATCTTTATTTTTTATTAGAGGATGACTTTTTAAGATCTTTTTATTAGAGGATGGTCGTAGACTTTGAAACTAAATAATCAAAACTCGAACCTTGCGTGGTCGAGTGATAATTTTAAAATTTACAAAGATATTACGTTTAATCAAGAATATATTACAGAAATAAAAACATTTTTCTTAATATTATTTTACATCTTACGCACAATAATATCATACATAATATTTTGATAATCAAATTTTGAATATCAATTTTTTGTTTTATTAGTTTATAAAAATAGTCGGAAAATTTCTTTGTGGAGGAAGACTATTTTCTAACTCGATTAAAAGATCATACGCATGCGAACAAGTGCTTTACAAGTGACGCTGATGATTGCGCCACAGAATGATCAATCCATCGTGATCTGCAGATGCAAGTAGAGATTCGTCATAATTAAAAGACAACGCTAATGTAGGCGTCGCATGACCGAGCAGTCTGTTGATCTTTGCGGACTTTCCCTCTCTTGCGGAATCTAATAGATGAACGGCTCCATCCTCCGACCCAGTAGCTATTAAACATGCGCCCATTTGCGGACAGAAGGTAGACCGCAATGGGTAATATCTACAAATATACATGTATATGAGTATTAAAATATGAAAACAAAAAAAAATAAATTTTATAGGATAAAGTGATACCTATGTTTAATAGGATATTTTCTCCAAAAGCATAAAGAACCGTGACTATCAGCAACACGATATAGCAATACCGCGTTACAAGCGCTGCTTACTAACAACGCCGCCCAAGGAGCGTCCTTCGATAGCCAGGAGCGCCAAGAAAGGCTAGTTATCATACCACCAGTTTCCTGTACTCTTTGTAGTTTCGTTAGCCGTCCTATGCCGGATTCCAATTGGAAAGAAACTATAACACCTCTGTCGTTGCCAGCCCAAATGACCGAACCACCGCTGCCTTCGCATGTTAGAGAAAGAACCTGGAACGTTATGTGGTAGTTAGTCGACGTTTATTTCATTCAACTATAAATATAAATAATATATGTAATGTACGTACACACATATACAGGGTGTCCCAAAACTAGTAGAACACCCGTTAGAGGTAGGTAGGGAGTGCAATTTGGAATTGAAAGTTTCTTTTGCATTTTTGGATCCGACAATTAGTTAAATATTAATGAATTAAGTCTGCCAATTTCTTACCGTCCCGAGTGAACGCTCAGAGACGTAGAACGCTGTGGACTTCACAGGGGCCCTTTTTGTCCGTTTGTCTCCTCTTTTTGTATCACAAGAGAATAAATGTGGATGAGTGAGTGAGTGGGTGAGTGCCTGACCGGGACTAGGAGAGGAGGGGGGGTGGCAAGTTTTCTGTATGTGGGAGTCTCATACATATAATGCAAGAAAATCACTTACACTCCCTATCACCCTACCCCCCATACACACATACAAAATTATTCACGGTACTCAACCACCGACGTGCAGAAAATATTCAAGTCATCCACGCACTCGAAGGAAGCATATCATACATGTCCTCCCCCTCCGGCATATAAAGCGCAATCATTCCGCCCATTTTCACTTCAAAAACATTCAAATTATCCATGCACTCATAATCGCACACAAAAACACCCGCACGTTACTCTCACATACAGAAAACTTGCCACCCTCCCTCCCCTCCTAGTCCCGGTCAGGCACTCACCCACACATTCACTCACTCACTCATCTACATTTATTCCCTTGTAGTACAAAAAGGGGAGACAAACGGACAAGAAGAGCCCCTGAGAAGTCCACAGCATTCTACGTCTCTGAGCGTTCACTCAAGAAATTGGCAGACTTAATTCATTAATATTTCGTTAACTAATTGTCGGATCCAAAAATGCAAGAGGAACTTTCAATTCCAAATTGCACCCCCTACCTACCCCTAACGGGTGTTCTACCAGTTTTTGGACACCCTGTATATACAGAGTATCCTAAAAAGATCAAACCTCCTGAATAACTTTGAAAGATGACGTTTTCGGAGAAAACATTTTAGACAAAAGTTCTTGGGTTTAAAGAGAGGTATGTAACGGTGACCTTGATTGTGTTCTAGGAGTGAAACTTAGAGGTCTTTTTCAGATTATCTTTAAAAATTTAACTGGGAACCTCTTTCTAATTCTGACACCAGAAATGAAAAGAATAGAAAATTTTACGTTTAGATATGTGATCATGTTGTGGGTCAAAGTGATTTTTAGGATCATTTAAAAATCAAGTTAAATTTTGCTGGATAACTCCTGAATAACTGAAAAATGTGACTTTTTCAGAGAAAATAGGTGCAGTCCAACAACCGCTACAAATGCTGCACAGCGTTTCTCCCTCTTGCTCTATTCCTCGGATTCGAATGAAGAGAAAGAAGTAAAAACGCGGGCGCTACAAAGCATTTGCAGCGCCCGCTGGACCGTACTCAATGTTTCAGACAAAAGTTCTTTGATTTGAGAAGAGATATCCAATTGTGATCTTAACCGTATTTCAAATTCAGAGATAATTTCAAAGTCATCTCTGATAATTCAAATGGAAATCTCTATTTCTAGTGGAAAAAGCAGAAAATTTCATGTGTAGAAAATAGCTTCTGATCAACTCTGATGGATGATCTAAAAGAAAAATAGTTATTCAAGTCCGGAATAATCAGGAAATAAGCTTTATCTCTGTAACACGATTTCGTAATTTACAATATTTAAATTAACGTGGATCTCACCATCTACATCCAGTTTCAAGAAGGAAATTCGATTGATAAAAAGATCAAGTCTCAAATCTTGATATCTAGTTATAAATTATTTGAATGACTTCCGGAAAATTTGCGTAATCCAAAAAGACTTATCAAATTTATTGTACACTTATATCGTAAATGTGTGACTTTACCGTAAAAATTCTTCTGGAAACCAGTTGAATGTGTAATACTTGTACGCTGCGCCCCCCATACTTGAACTACATTAAATTTATTATATCTAAGTATTAATGAAAAATTCCACCAACTGTATTATCGTTCATAGTTTTCGTTTTCTGAAATAATGCACTGTTTTTCTTATCCATTTCAATAATTCGATTGAATTATTGAATTTATTCTTTTAGATTATTACATATATTGTTAGATAAGATTCCTTTCTTTCATATATATTTTGCTCATTTGAAATTTTTTTAATTATTATCATAGCACACCTTTTAGAGCAAAGGAGAATAACTATCTTGATAATGTGAGGTTGAAGCAATCACCAGCGATCTTACAATGAAGTAAAGAAGCTATTCAATCAAACTATTCCTGACAGACAGACTTCCATTTCAAAATTCACTGTAATTCAAACGATTCAGCACTATGAAGAACTCGATACCGTTAAGAATCGTCCAATTTCGAGATGACCAAAGTCAATAACAAACGAGGAAAATCAATTGCAAATTGCACAAACATTTATTGAGAATCCGTATTTCACTGTTTGCAATGCATCGGAAGAGCATGAAATTGCTCGTACATCTATGCATAGGATTAAAAAAATTCAATTCCATCCATATAAGCTTCATTTGGTATAAAAACTTAACGATGATGATCGTCGAATCGAATTTTGCGACAGTATGATGGAAAGAATTGACGCTGACCCAAATTTTCTTTTCAACACGGTTTTTCCGAATAAGACAATCTTTGTGTTCTATAAAAAAGTCAACAGGCACAATAGTAAATGATCCGCTTAGTATAAGTAAAATCAATATTATATTTAATAATACATAATTATGAAAAATCATAATCAGCGATCAAAATCACAATATAACAATGCACAACTTTTGCAATGACATAAAGGAGAACCAATGAAGAGATTTCTGGATAGCTCCGTTGAAATATCGATAAAGGCCACGATGCTTTGCAAGCTGAATCTTTCAGGCCACGTGACCAAAACAGTCTCATATTTATGATATATTAGAAAAATTATTCTAACATATCATAACGTGTTATGTTTCATAATTTAATATGGAATTTAATAAGAAAACATGAAATATATTAGGTGGTAAACTTAGTTCCTGCGGCTCACAGTTAGATGACGTTAGTTGTAGGTGTAATTTATTTTGACATCTGAAACTAGCTGCATTTTAGAGGTTAGACATTTGTCAATAAAATTCAGTGCGAAGAGATTCATTTAAGCGAGCAGTGCTATTTTTTCTTTTGATTAAATATGGAACGTGATAAGTTGTTTTTTCGACATGTGCTGCTTCATTACTTTGACTTGA
>NW_022639611.1:121534-128195 GCF_010583005.1 Odontomachus brunneus | reverse complement strand
ACCAAAGAGAAATATTCATGGCCACAAAGCAATGCTTTGCATTTGGTGGGATAGGCACAGCGTCGTTTATTATGAGCTACTCAGACCGAACGAAAGTATCACGGGGGATCGATATCAATCACAATTAAACCGTCTGAATGAAGCATTGTTGGAAAAAAGGCCAGCAGTAGCCAGCAATCGACGTAAAGTCATGCTTTTGCACGACAACGCTCGACCACACGTTGCCAAAGCCGTCAAAGAAACACTGATGCAGCTCGAGTGGGAAGTTCTCCCGCACCCAGCGTATTCACCAGACTTAGCTCCTTCGGACTATTACTTGTTCCGGTCGATGCAGCACGGCTTGGTGGATACACACTTCAGAAATTACGAGGATGTGCTAAAATGGATCGACGAATAGATTGCATCAAAAGACCAATCGTTCTATCGTCGCGGAATCTACGCGTTGCCCGAAAGATGGGAAAAATGTATAGCTAGCGAGGGAAAATACTTCGATTAATGTATTTCTTGCTTTTGATGTCGAAATAAATGAGTTTTTTAAACAAAAAAACCGCAAGAACTAAGTTTACCACCTAATAGAAGATAGAAAATATTAGATTTTATAAGAAATATGAAATATTATAACTAATTTATAACTAATAATCCTAATGTTATGAAAATCTTCATTATTGTTAATTTTAATATCAAATTTTTAAATTTATTTACAAAAATGCTATTATTTTTAAGAACTTTTCTAACAGTGTACTTTTTGAAAATAATCGAAATACTAATGGTATTTTTTTTTCTTAAAGTACGTTCAATTATCTTTGCAAGCCCGCTAAAAAAATCTCTCTAATGGTTTGTTTCTTGAAACTATAAATTTCCAAAAGAAAAATATTGCTCTCGCGAATTAAAATTTTCTTTTCTCTTTCTTCTGAATTTCGAATATTTTCAATTTCTCGATTTTTATTCCCATTCATTCTTCTTTTTGACTATTTGACGTATCGATAAAAAAAAGTTCAAATTCTATATATTACATGCAAAGATATACGTGATTGAAAACGTCGGGTGTCGCACATCAGAATCGGGAGGCAGATATAGTGCCTTAGCTAAAGATTAATATTGTTAAACATTATTATCCTTCAAATATTTAGCGAATATTCTTTCTAACATCTGGCTCTTATTTATCTAAATATGCTTAATATAAGTTTAAACATTATGTTTTAACAGTGTTATTTTATAAGTAGAATTGCAATATGTTGTATGTTAATAGAAGTGGATATTTTTATTATATTTATGATAAATTTACTTTAGCGTAATGAAAGCATAATTTAATCCTATTGACTCATAAAGTATATGAATTATACTTTGGGTGCAAAATAGATGATAAGATTTAGACCTCTCAGATTTGTTGTAAAACTTGTATATAACAACTTTGCAATACTGTTTAAAGGATGAAAATCGAACTATGCCTTCCTTAAAAACTGTTACAACTAAACGTTTTTATTGTTTCGTTTAAGATGTTTGAATTAGGCGAAAAATATATCAAAAATGGTCGGCATAAACAAAAAATTAAAAATTTCCCAATGAATTATTAAAGGTTCTGTCAGTGGACCAAAATGGCTTATTTTTTACAGTCTCCTTGATTTAAATAAATGAATTTATTCTGATTTTAAACTCAGAATTTAATAACTCGTAGTTAAAACTACTACCTTACAGTTCAATAGTTTATTTGCAGCATTATCAAAGGTTCTTACCTTCCCGCCGATTTTACAAGATCCACCACGCGTGTATATACCCGTGGACACATTCAGGACCTGGAGCAGCCCTTGGGAGTTGCCAGCCACTATTAAGTTGTTGTTAGCAGGAATGAAGCTACAACATAAAACTTCAGCTCGTTGTTGGTCATTCACTACCCGTAAGCAATTCGGCTCTGTGTCCATGCACACTCTCCAGAGCCTTATTGTAGCATCCAAAGAAGAGGAAACTATGAGATCGTTGCTGATACTCCAGTCAAAAGCAGTCACACTATTACGATGACCTTCCAAGAGAACAATCACTTTTGGAGGGGTATTGATGACTTCACATACAGACAGTGTACCATCCAATGATGCACAGCACAGTTTGGATCTGTCATTGTTAGCAAATTTGAGCATGGTTACAGCTGCCTTATGTTGGTCGAACACATGATGGACACCTGCGAATGCAAAATTATCTGCAGTTGATCTACGTTGTACAGCGTGATGCTTCATCTTCCTTTCTGACAACTCCTCATTAATTGTGTGACTGCCTATGCTGCTCTGCTCCTGTCGATCCCCGTAACGCCGGCGTAATAATTCTGATCGTAATTTCAAATACTGTGCACCGATTTCCGGATCTCTGAACAGTTTTTCACGTAACAGTTGATTCCTACGACGAATGTACAGCATTCCTGTAAGTAGAATCTCAAAACAAATATCAAAACTGAAAAATTCAACTATAGTTCATATTATTTTAATTATGATCATTCAAATAGAATATACCTAAACTGGATAGCTTATTAGCTCGTAATGTATTATATTTTGCATCAAGCGCAAATACTTGTTGATGCCACATAGTGGTCATTTTCTGTGATGTACTGCTAGCTTCGACAGTATTGCCACAAAATTCTGTCATTGATATGTAATCTATACCAATTTCTCTCTCTCTCTCTTTCTCCCTCTTAATTCTGTAAATAATTAGTGTTTTTTTTTTACTATTATTTTGAGTAAAATATAGCATAATTTATTACATACATACATGTTAATACGAAGTATTATGTACGTTTGTTAATAGAGATTCGCACAGATAATCGCTGATAAGATAAAATAATTAAAATCTTATAAATGCATCCTGAAAGAAAGAGATATTTGTATTTAAAATGGCACATTATTTATAGTTTATGATATACTTTCTGTAGGAGGTGGCACATTTCTTTTCCTCTCTCTCCCGAGATCTTCCACTTATCTCTTTTTCCTTGATCATTTCAAGTTCGTTGAACATTATTACAATAATCGTTGAGATTAATTCTTTTTTCTGCAAATACATTAATATTTAACACATTCAATGAATTATTCCTCTTTTTCATCGTTAGCCGTGGCACACAGAAAAACTTAAAGGAACGTCTACATTGGAAGTAAATAGCAAGAAGTAGGAAGTAAGAGTAAGAAATTGACCAACCACAGTCGAATGTGAGAAGAATAATTAACTATGATTGGTCAATTTCTTATTCTTACTTCCTACTTCTGTTTACTTCCAATGTAGACATCCCTTAAGAGTAATGGCACCTGCACACAGGACGCGGTAATGCTTGTCGCGCGGCGGAAGTTCGCGCGACAGCCAATCAATATGCTGCTTTCCGTAATAACCTTCTAGCTCTTACGGAAAAAAACTTACAATGTTCTGTATGCAAGAGCCATAACCTGCGTAATATAGTAATTTACTAGAATTTACGCCATTTTGCAAGTCGACATTCAATACCTAATCCCCATAGCGCGTATTTCGTTAAATTCGCGTAAAGCGTAACCAATAACTTCCTAAAGCTAACCAATAAAAGATCAGGCTTTCTATTGTACAATACAACAGAAATACTAAATTGATTCTCGATTGGTTGTTATTATTTAGGCGTATTGTTAAATAATGGGGATAAGGTATTCTACATGTAAGAATGTGTGAAAGCGTAATGTGTGTAGCTGTACGATAAGGTTAAGATAGTAGTTATTAACAACGTTGCCTACTGAGAAGTGTGAAGGTAAGGAAAATAATTTATTACTTTTGTTATATACTTAGTCCCTTTACTCTAAGAAAAACTGAATTTTTTATTTTTTAACTCTTTATTAGACTGTGTAAAGTATATGTGACTCATTTTCCGATAGTTCGTAAAGGAGTGACATGCAGATTGATACACAAATAATTGGAAAATGTAATATATTTATGTTTCTGCATTTTTAAAAAGGCGATACCAAAAATAAAAACAATTTATAGAACATTAATAAAATATAAATTGAAAAAACTCGAAAGTAAAATAAAAATATTACATATATTCTGAATCAAATTTATTTTGCATCTGACTTTACATCGAAATATACATTTTATAATCGAAATGAACAGATATTACTTTGTTTTATTTGTTGTACTGATAAACGACTTTTCACAAGTATTATTTATTAGATTTATGAAGTGTTTAAGAAGATAAATGTATACATATATATATATATATTCAAGAATCGATTTCTAAACTGAGATTTCCCATCCCTAATCTAAATACTGAACAATCAACACGGTATTAGCTGGAAACGTTTTTATTTTTATTTTACAAAAATATTTTATAATTTTTTAAATATTTTTTTTAATAATTTTTCAGTATTTGGATTAGGGATGGGAAATCTCAGTTTAGAAATCGATTCTTGAATCGATTTCATATCAAACCAATTAAAATCGATTTGCTAAAAAATCGGACTAAAGAAAATCGATTAAAAAATCGTTAAATATTCTTCAAATCAGGGAGCTTATTACGGTTCTGTGTAAGAAGTAAAAATGTAAAAAGTGAGCGAATTCACTAGATGTTGAACAATGAAATTATAAATATTCTAGTAAATTCGTTTACTTTTCGCATTTTCACTTCTCACACAAAACCGTAATACTCCCAGAGAGTAGATTGGCTACGTTTAGCAGAGAAAGCTGCTTTGCAACGGGGGCGTCCCGATTGACCACGGTACGATTGGGCACAACCAACTGATGAAAAGAATTATCTAGTGAATTACTAGGTCGAACCAATCATTACAATTTGTGTCCAATCGTATCGTAGTCAATCGGGTCCTACCTCTTTGCAACTGTTGTAAAATTCGTGAATCTCATTAGTACATGCTCTTGGATTCAACCAAAATTAAAAGCATACTCCAATCAGATTCACGAATTTTACAACAGTTGCAAAGCAACTTTCTCTGCTGAACGCAGCCATTGTGTGTCTCAAAACACAGCGAAAATTAAAAAAATGAGTAAATTTATTAATTGTCGACCAATAAAATTATACATATTCTAGTAACTTTGTTACATTAATAATTTTTATTGCGTTTTGAGGTATCGATTTCCAGAATAATGTCTCTTGCACATAAAACACAGCAACGCTTGTCGCGCGTCGGAAATTGGTTACACAATACGGCGATAGCCAATCAATATGGCTTTCTATAATAAACTTCTACTTTTTTGGAAAAATGTTAATTGGCTATCGAGGTAGTTTCTAGCCCACTTTTATCACACTGACGCGTCCTATGTGGGTGAAACCCAATTGTACACAGTCTCATCGGATACGAAATGTAATGATTAGTTAGATCTAGTTTGTTCTAGTAATTCAGTAGATAAAGCAAAGTACTGCCGACAACGACATATATAACGATAAGTATCTACAATAACAATATTATAAAATAAGTCTAATAAAGGATTTATCCAATTCCGACGTATTGTAATGCAGGATTCACACCGCGTCCGACGTCCGACGTACGACGTCCGATATCCAATAGGAGAACAGCTTTCTAACAGCTTTTCTAGAGAATTCAATTCTGCATTGGAAAGCTATTTTTTTATTGGATATCGGACGTCGTACGTCGGACGTTGGACGCGGTATAAATCCTGCATAAGGCCGATTCTACATTAGTTATATATCTCAAGATCGCAGGAAAATTGACCAATCACAGTAAACTTTTCTTCAATCGCAAGGAGAACGATTGACTATGATTGGTCAATTTTCTTGCGACCTTACGATTTGCAACTAATGGAGGATCAGACGCAATGTGAATCCTGCATAATGTAAAACGACTCTTAAACAGACATATAGCGTGTTCGACTGGCCCTGGGTTAATCGCTCCGAGAGCGATTAATGACGTCATAAGTCATAAGTCATACGTCATAAGTCTCTACTAGCAGATCATAAAGCTTATACGTATTTATTCGATCAATAAACGTAGGCTGAATAACCAGAGTGGGTTAATCCAGAGCCAGTCGAACATGCTATTAGTGTCACATAGGTTGTATTCTTTTATTTGCAACAGATGTAGCTGAATGCATCTCAAGAATGCAT
Source organism: Odontomachus brunneus (assembly GCF_010583005.1). Classification (NCBI taxonomy): domain Eukaryota; kingdom Metazoa; phylum Arthropoda; class Insecta; order Hymenoptera; family Formicidae; genus Odontomachus; species Odontomachus brunneus. The sequence goes on along the minus strand of NW_022639611.1, from coordinate 122,125 downwards.
CAAGATTGCACTTTTCAAGGTTACTAGCTAGTGATGTACTGTCCCTAGAAAATAAATTTTCCTATTGGCTATTGGATCGTCGTATGTTCAACGTCTGGTCCCAATCAGTAATGTATTGTCAGTAATCAGTATCAGTATTGCCTTTATAAGAATTGTGTGTGTGAGAGAGAGAGAGAGAGAGAGAGGGAGAGAGAAGAGAGAGGCAGTCTAATAATAATATCAAATAATATAAAAAATGTCATTAATTGAAATCGATTTAGTACATGGAACATGGCCAGTTATTAGAGGATGAAGAGTCCTCAGAGTTAATTTTAGATGCTGTTATTACAAACAAACTTCCAATAGCTCCCACATTTGCAGTATCCATCTAAAACTCATTAATACATTAATTTTTGCATATTTTTTACTACAATTATCCCAGCAAACACAAAATATAACTGTTATATAACATAGACCTAACACATATTCTTGTTACTTCTATGTTATATAGCAGTTATGTCTTTCTTAGTAAGGATTGATAATATTTCGACTATATTTAATACACATATTTGTACATTTATTGAACATATTACATCCCCAGTAAGCAATCTG
>NW_022639611.1:121411-121524 GCF_010583005.1 Odontomachus brunneus | reverse complement strand
ACTACAATTATCCCAGCAAACACAAAATATAACTGTTATATAACATAGACCTAACACATATTCTTGTTACTTCTATGTTATATAGCAGTTATGTCTTTCTTAGTAAGGATTGA
>NW_022639611.1:121236-121401 GCF_010583005.1 Odontomachus brunneus | reverse complement strand
GTATGATATTTCTATAAGGGTACGTTACATCAATATTCATCGCATATCGAATGTTGCATTGTTTCAATATCTATTAACAAATTATCCAATAAACAAGTAAAAATTATATAACTATTATTTGATGTTTGCTAAGTATGTTATAATATACTGTGAACAATATAAGGT
>NW_022639611.1:120804-121226 GCF_010583005.1 Odontomachus brunneus | reverse complement strand
GAAATCGATTTAGTACATGGAACATGGCCAGTTATTAGAGGATGAAGAGTCCTCAGAGTTAATTTTAGATGCTGTTATTACAAACAAACTTCCAATAGCTCCCACATTTGCAGTATCCATCTAAAACTCATTAATACATTAATTTTTGCATATTTTTTACTACAATTATCCCAGCAAACACAAAATATAACTGTTATATAACATAGACCTAACACATATTCTTGTTACTTCTATGTTATATAGCAGTTATGTCTTTCTTAGTAAGGATTGATAATATTTCGACTATATTTAATACACATATTTGTACATTTATTGAACATATTACATCCCCAGTAAGCAATCTGCGCGCAGACTGACGTCAGACTGTCGGCAGGATCTGTCGAATCCGAGCAGGATCTGTCGACAGATCCATAGACACTGCA
>NW_022639611.1:117471-120794 GCF_010583005.1 Odontomachus brunneus | reverse complement strand
TCACTGAATTTTTCTACTCTCTTAATAAAATATTATCGAAATATTAATGAAATTATAATGAAATTTTAATGAAATTGGATTAAAATTGTGAATGCTTTTCAAAAGCATTTCAGCAAAAGTTCATTATATTTTCAATAAATTATTTCTATCAGATATCAGAAATATCTCAATTGAGATCTTACATGCGAATTTTTGCAGAAACCACATTTGAGAATTCAATTGAGAATTCAACTGAGAATTGAATTGGGAATTCTATTGTTATCTTAACAGAAATTTTTCAGTAGGGTAGGAAACAGAATCTGCGCGCAATCTGCCGTCAGTCTGTCGTCAGAATCTGTCGACAGGCTCTGCGCGCAGTCTGTCACCAATCTGTCGTCAGAAACTGCTAATACAGTTTCTGTGTGCAGTCTGTTGCCATTCTGTCAACAGACACTGTTGACAGACTCTGCGTAAAATCTGCTCGCACAGGTTTGGCTATCTGGGTTTGAAGTCACCTTCCCTTACAGAAATAGTATTTTTTTAAAGTTTCTTTTAAAATTTAATATTTCGATTTGTTTAATTTGGATTTTCTTAGATTTTTTAATTTTTTTGTTGGATTAATCATTATAACATTTTGTTAATAATGTAAAAGTAATTATCACTGGTTCACTACCCTTATAGAAATATCATACTAAGAATCATTGATAATTACTTATTATCCAGTATTTTTAATACTGAAAATAAGTAATTATCAATGATTCTTAGTATGATATTTCTATAAGGGTACGTTACATCAATATTCATCGCATATCGAATGTTGCATTGTTTCAATATCTATTAACAAATTATCCAATAAACAAGTAAAAATTATATAACTATTATTTGATGTTTGCTAAGTATGTTATAATATACTGTGAACAATATAAGGTTACATTATATAAGCATGAATTGTAAGAACATCGTTGGGGTCATCAGAGTCACCGCGTGCGCGCTCGATCGTCAGATTAAGCAACAGTTTAATGCGGTCAGTACATGGATGGGTGTCTAGTGGTATACTGCTTGGGATCGAAATTATCGCTGGAGGATTTCACGAAAGTTTGGAGTGTATTTGACAACGTAGTAGTTCGATACGTAGTAGTTTATGAAACATGAGAAAACTAGGAATATATAAGTATATTTTTTTAATTATGATTTTCTCACAGTAATATCATTGTGATTTTCACCATTATATTACTGTGATGCATTTGCCGCGGACATTTTAATATTATTGTGATATCTTAGTAATATTCCAGCATTATTTCTGTTATATTCCCTGGTAATATTGCAATGAAAATATAATATTGCTGTGATATTTCTGCGATATTACATGCTGTGTGGGCTAGTTAAATTGCTAGAAGTTGAACTGTGTCGAACTTTGAGTGTTTATCTGCTTTATTCGTCTTTTTAGCGATAATTAATGGAGTGCCCTTATAGAAATATCATACTAAGAATTATTGATAATTACTTATTATCCAGTATTTTTAATACTGAAAATTAGTAATTATCAATGATTCTTAGTATGATATTTCTATAAGGGTTTCTATGGAGTGCCTTTATAGAAATATCATACTAAGAATTATTGATAATTACTTATTATCCAGTATTTTTAATACTGAAAATTAGTAATTATCAATGATTCTTAGTATGATATTTCTATAAGGGTTTCTATGGAGTGCCTTTATAGAAATATCATACTAAGAATTATTGATAATTACTTATTATCCAGTATTTTTAATACTGAAAATTAGTAATTATCAATGATTCTTAGTATGATATTTCTATAAGGGTTTCTATGGAGTGCCTTTATAGAAATATCATACTAAGAATTATTGATAATTACTTATTATCCAGTATTTTTAATACTGAAAATTAGTAATTATCAATGATTCTTAGTATGATATTTCTATAAGGGTTTCTATGGAGTGCCTTTATAGAAATATCATACTAAGAATTATTGATAATTACTTATTATCCAGTATTTTTAATACTGAAAATTAGTAATTATCAATGATTCTTAGTATGATATTTCTATAAGGGTTTCTATGGAGTGCCTTTATAGAAATATCATACTAAGAATTATTGATAATTACTTATTATCCAGTATTTTTAATACTGAAAATTAGTAATTATCAATGATTCTTAGTATGATATTTCTATAAGGGTGGTGGTAAATGCCAGCTTTTATTCGCTAAAAGTTGGACTGTATCGAACTTTGAGCGTTTATTCGCTACATTCGCCATTTCGGTGAAAATTGATGGAGTGGGGTGAAACGTCAGCTTTTATTCGCTGCGTGAAATCGCACCTTTATAATCAGAGTCTGGCCAGCAGGGTGCAAGTTCTGATTGGTCGACAATTTGTGGCTACTCCTGCTCATATTTGAATCACGATAACCTTGCCCGTATCATTATAGTGTGTTGCATTTAAGAAATAAAAAACAAATAAACGTTGCAAAAGAATGAAATATCAAAATATTCATTTTATGTAGTTGCTAATAACATATTAACAATATAAGAAATTCTTTGTGGATAATAATTGTTTAGATATAAACAATGAAAGAAAGTTTAACCTTTACAGAAACGTATTACTAAGTTGTAATAACCCATACAGCACAGATCTTGCAGCAATGTTAAAAGTTGCAGCAGTATTGCCGCAATATTGCTGCAACATTGCTGCAAGATCTGTGCTGTATGAGAAGATAACCAGTGATAAATTGTTATTATTCAGAAGATAACTTATTTATAAAATTATTGAAATTACTTAGCAGCAATAATTTATCAATGGCCAATATATTACATCCAGTAATACTCCGATGAAAAATGTTTATGCAGAATGAGATATAAGTGAGAGACATCCACTGTCTCCACAATTTTCTCCCGAGGACGACCACCGCACTCACAAGGGAAGACGGAACATATCCAACCAGAGCCCCAGGAAAAGGAGGACCTGGGAGAAGAGGAGCCCACAGAAAAATACGATTTAATGCAACGACCCTCAGAACACTTAAAGGAGTTAGACTCTCTCACACACACACACACACACACACACACACACACACACACACACACCTGTAAATTAGGGATACATAAAATAAATGTTTGTATAAAAGGGTACAAAGAGTCATTTCCTACATCACTCCTTCCCCGCGAGCGAAAGATCACACCGAAAATAACACATACCTCCAAACTGTGATATAATGTAATATTACGTGCTATGTGGATAAATATTTAGTCAGTATGAACAAATGTTGTAATTATATATATATATATATATATATATATATATATATATATATATATATATTGGGT
>NW_022639611.1:115211-117332 GCF_010583005.1 Odontomachus brunneus | reverse complement strand
CGTTCTGCATCGATCGAAACAAATGGTAGTCGGAAGGGGCAAAGTCTGGGCCATAAGGCGGGTGAGCCAAAACTTCCCATCCGCTATTTTCCAAATAGTTTTTAACCGGAACAGCAACATGAGGCCGAGCGTTGTCATGGTGAAAGATTATGGACTCGTGTCTGGTCGCATATTCTGGACGTTTTTCGGCTATAGCTCGCTTTAAACGGATCAATTGTCGCCTGTAGAAGTCTCCCGTGATGGTTTGACCAGGTTTTAGCAGCTCATAGTGGATCACACCCTTCTGATCCCACCAAATACAGAGCATTACCTTGGCATCATGGATATTCGGCTTCGGCGTTGATGTTCCCGGTTGGCCGGGCTTTACATACGATTTTTTGCGTTTCGGGTTGTCGTAGTGAATCCATTTTTCGTCCCCGGTAATGATTCGATGCAGAAAAGACTTCTTTTTGTACCGTTCAAGCAACATTTCGGACATGCAAAATCGTCGTTCGATATCTCTCGGTTTCAATTCGTATGGGACCCAATTTCCTTGCTTTTGGATGTATCCCGCGGCTTTGAGTCGTTTCGAAATAGCTTGTTGAGTAACTTCCAATGTTCTTGCGAGCTCTTTTTGCGTTTGACACGAATCTTGATCGAGTAATGTTTCTAATTCTTCATCTTCAAACTTTTTCGGTTGACCCGAACGCTCTTTGTCTTCAACACTAAAATCACCACTTTGAAATCGTCGAAACCATTCTCTGCAAGATTTATCCGACGGTGCAGATTCACCATAAACTTCCACAAGCATTCGATGCGCTTCAGCTGCACTGTTCTTCCAATTGAAACAGAAAATTGAAACTTCCCGCAAATGGTGCTTATTTGGAACGAAACTCGACATTTTCAACGCAGTAAAAATTAAACTTGTTGTGCAAAACTCAAAGGCTTGTAAACAATATTTGATTGACAGATGTTGACACTTCACGATACAGCAAAAATCAGCTGTCGCCGTCAACCATTTATAGCACCTAGAGCCATCTTTTGAAAACGGACCGAACTAAGTTGTACACCCAAATTATGACAATATATATATATATATATAAAAAATAAATTAAATTAAAATAAATTAAAAAGTAAATTATGACAATATATATATATATATATATATATATATATATATATATATATATATATATATTTGTTGTGCATACTTCGATCTTTGTTTGTGATCTTCTCTGCGCATCCTCGAATAATATGCACATGATATAAATTTCATGATATGAAAATATTATATTTATATATACATTCAAAATCAATACAATCTTAGCAGGCAATATTACATCAATATAATACAACATGTTGCTTTCACGTTAAATTTTCATATATACATTTGGTACATTACTGTGTAACGTCCGGATCTATTTTAGAACATTAATAATATATTATTATAGACCGGGAGGCCGACTTGTCTGATTTCAGACATCACTAGATATTTTATCCCTACGTTACTAGATGTAAGTACGTGCGCATATGCATATTCGCGAGCGTTAAAACATTATAATTAAAATGCCGAATGCTGCGTGCTGCTGGAGAGTCTCGAAATCAACGGATCGACCCAAAGAAACCGCTATCGCTCAGTGCGATAAGCCAACATAAACAGGAGCATGAAAACTGAATCCCAAACACCACTCAGGACACCGACGCGGTGACATCATGCAAAGGAATGAATCTCTTCCCTCGCCATAACTCCATGGACCAATCAGAGAACGACTCTCAACGACAAAGCAACATATAAAAGCGCGCGCATTTGTAGAGAAGGCAATTATTTTCTTCTCATAGTTAGTCTCTGGTAGCTTCGTGTACTTATTCAGCATATTATACTTAGTCGTAAAATCCGACTGTGTTGCAATTACTTTTGCCTACCCTTCATATTTCAAACGTTGCGAAATCAAATTCTGAATCGCGGGCCGCATCAACCCGCGTGGTAACGGAACATCCGAGGCCGAGCCAGGAGAACAAGCACCGCTGAATTTTCGCCAGATTCATCAATCGTTTCGCCAGGCTCCCGAGACCCAGGGTAAACTCGGTGAAAAGCAGAGTGACCCAAAAGCGGAGCCATCACTCTGTTGACCGTCCACGTAA
>NW_022639611.1:114853-115154 GCF_010583005.1 Odontomachus brunneus | reverse complement strand
AAAGCGGAGTCATCACTCTGTTGACCGTCCACGTAAGTCACTGATTTCACTACTTTCAAATTTCCCTATATAGTTATCTATCGTGGACGTAACAACTGCAATATGATATTGCTATTACAAAAATGTAACTATTTTGCTGCGTTACCCCAATATTTTAGTAATATTAACATTGCTACTCTCCCAGATAGCCAAACCTGTGCGAGCAGATTTTACGCAGAGTCTGTCAACAGTATCTGTTGACAGAATGGCAACAGACTGCACACAGAAACTGTTTTAGCAGTCTCTGACGACAGATTGGTGA
>NW_022639611.1:114244-114492 GCF_010583005.1 Odontomachus brunneus | reverse complement strand
TCCTTGGTAGAAAATTAATTTCGAATTATCGTACCAGTCTCTCTTACATTATTTATACGCTAAACGGTTTCGTCTATATTTTGCGGCTTAAAAGGCGAACAAACTATAATATTTTTCTTCCTTAAACTTTAAATAGACAATACAAAGCGCTTTTTATCAAGTGAGGAATTAGTGTAGTGTCTAAGGCGACGGACGATTATCCAAAAGATGTCTTCAGTTCAAGTTCGAATCTCACTAGAGAAAATATT
>NW_022639611.1:109277-114003 GCF_010583005.1 Odontomachus brunneus | reverse complement strand
TCTATAATATCGGACATTAATATAACATTACATTGACATTCAATAAAATATAACTTACTGCAAATATTCTGGCAACATTCTAACAATAATAATGTTGACTTTTGTGATATGTGGGTTTGTCCATATATTAAGCAATCTACGCGCAGACTGACGTCAGACTGTCGGCAGGATCTGTCGAATCCGAGCAGGATCTGTCGACAGATCCATAGACATCTGCGTCCCCAATCTGCCGCCAGACTGTTGACAGGGTCTGCGAACAGACTCTGACGACAGACTGGCGGCAGATTGCGCGCAGAGCCTGTCGACAGACTATGACGGCAGATTGGCTGCAGATTGCGCGCAGATCCTGTCGTTTCGTAGGTTCTTCAATTAAATTTTCTCATAATTTTTCATAATTACTCATAGAATAAGCGCTTTCTCATAAATACTCATAAAATACTATGACAAAAAAAATTTTTCTACATTATTTTTTCATAATTTTTAATATTTTCTCTAGTGAGATTCGAACTTGAACTGAAGACATCTTTTGGATAATCGTCCGTCGCCTTAGACACTACGCCAATTCCTCACTTGATAAAAAGCGCTTTGTATTGTCCATTTAAAGTTTAAGGAAGAAAAATATTATAGTTTGTTCGCCTTTTAAGCCGCAAAATATAGACGAAACCGTTTAGCGTATAAATAATGTAAGAGAGACTGGTACGATAATTCGAAATTAATTTTCTACCAAGGAATGTATAGAAAATTACTGCAATAAAACAGCAGATAATGACATTTTTCTATCATGTTAATAAAATACTGTACTTTTACATGTGCGAATTAATTTGGTCGATCGTCCCGTTCAGATTGTATTAAGTTTTATCAAAATCGAAGCATGATATATTTTTAAATAAACCATCAAAAAAATTCTGTAAAAGTTATTTACATAGCGAGACTAATATTTTATTCGGTGCTGCTGCCTTCAATACTTATTGCATGACGGTTAAATCGGATTTAATGACATAACAACATTTAAAAAAATAATAAGATGAGAAATTGTATGAAAAATTATGAGAACAATTTTTACCAGGAATGACATGTGTACGCCTTTAAATGGCCATTTAACCGTTGTACTATTCTATACTTGTACTCGTTATTTCTCTATTATTGTTTTTTTATAAAAAATGTGTAATATAATTTTAAAATATAAACATTGTTTTTTATTGTGTATATGTGTACAATTATTGCACAATATAATTATCTTGACTTCTGTGTAGCATGGTGTGTATGTGAAACTGCCCCATTTAATAACGTACATATGGCCCTTAATAGAATTAAATAGCCTATCTAGGAAACAGAATCTGCGCGCAATCTGCCGTCAGTCTGTCGTCAGAATCTGTCGACAGGCTCTGCGCGCAGTCTGTCACCAATCTTTTGTCAGAGACTGCTAAAACAGTTTCGGTGTGCAGTCTGTTGCCATTCTGTCAACAAATACTGTTGACAGACTCTGCGTAAAATCTGCTCGCACAGGTTTGGCTATCTGGGTATTATGTATAATTATATATAATCATATAAAATTATAAATAATTATATATAAATGTATATAATTATACATAATTATATATAACATATTGTTAATTGGTACTTTCCTTTGAAGAAAAGTAAAATTTTAAAATTTGGACTTTCCTTTGAAGAAAAGTAAAATAGAAGAAAGGAAACATGTATTACAGAAATATTTGTATAACAACAAAATACATTAAAATACTTAAAGACTTTAACCTTTTCTTCGCTTTTATTTTACAAGCTTAATCTCAGAGTAGTTAGATTGAAGCGCATGCGCGAGCGCGTCGGAAAAGGATAGGTTGCAGAGAGAGATAGGAAATTTGTATTTTTCTCTCTCGCAGAATTTAGCTACAATTCCTCTGCTGGCCAGACTCTGATTATAGGGACTCTATTTCAACTGAAATCGGGATCAACTAAAACCGGCTCATGACCGTTCTCCTTCTTCTCTTTGATATGAGTGAGTTAAACAGATGCGATATTACGATCGATAATTATATCTCACTGGTCTAAATCGACTAATCGATTCCGTCAGGTGCGGAATTTCAAATAAACAAGGATATTGAAAGGCATATTGCAACGTAGAATCATTAACAACGGTTCATACGATAACCTTACAATCAGGAAGAAATATTTCGGATAAATATTTGTGAAATAACGTTGGACGCAGGATCGAAATACACACAGTTTGTACCACAAATGTGTAAATCACAAGACTTCTTTAATACATTTATTCTTATATATCCATATTTATACACAGTAGTATAGCTAATAATTATATAATAGTGGCGTAATGCATCTTGCATTCTCGTTCGATCGGTTAATATTTGACAAAAATACAAAAATTATTAATGTATAATAATTATTATGAGAACAAACGTGCTTACTCCGAAGCTCATCTTTTTTTGTTCTTTTGCGTTTTCGACTTCTTTGCTGCCTCTATTACGTTTTGCATCTTTTTCCCCTTTACTTTCCATTATACATTACACTTATTATATTTCTTTTTTTGTCGTTCTAAATTGTCCAAGTATACAGGAGTGCGAATGGACTATAAAACATACATTAAGACAAAATGAAAAACGTACTTGATTCTCTCGGCCGTAATCACCGACCGTTCATCTCGTCGTCGGTAATTGTGTATGTAATTGAATGCGTATCAGAATGAGCGGTTAGTAGTCCACAGCTTCGTGGGATTACGGCGAGAAGACATTGTTAGCCCGCGAACTTTTCCCTTTTCTCAACACAGTTTATGAGTACAGATTTACATTCTCTCCCCCAACCCAAAAGAAAGGAAGCTAATCTACATTTGGTCTTCCAAGTTCTTGAAAACGCATCATCGACCTACTCATACCGCATTTATACGAGCGTTTATGTATTATATATATATATATATATATATATATATATATATATATATATATATATACACACACACACACACATATATATATATATATATATATATATATGCAGTCACTAAACGAGAATTTACTTACAACTATTTACTTCTCGCTTATATTAGCGGTAATTGGTAAAGCTTTGACAACGACCGCTCGAGGTCGGTTCATCCATGGGTAGAAGAAACATTATTCCTCACGTACATATGGTACATGCGCAAATCGTAACAATTCTCACAGCATCTTTTTTGTGGAAACGTGTTTTCACATACATTTCTTTCTCTTTTTTTTGTTTCGTCCTTGCTTGTTGCGTGCATATACACATGCATCCAACATGCGGCTGTTTTGTCACTTTTCTTTTTCTCACCAAAGAAATAACTGTAATCATTTGTTATTCACAATGCAAAAATGTAAAGTATATTTTCAAAATAGACGTATGTGAGTGTGTATGTGTGTGTTGCGTTGGTCAATACAGGATATTTCGTTCCGATTAATATGTATATATAACTATACACGGTTCGCCTCTAATCAGTATAAATAATGAAATATCAACGAATGTGTATACCAGACGGAATCGATAATTGTTGCTTCTGCTTCTTCCTTTTTTGTTTTTATTACAATTTCACTTGGAAAAGATACAAATATCGCTGTTACTAATTGTCACTGCACCAATATCATTACTTTTATGTTCGTTCGTCTCGACAAACGGTGCGATCGGTGTATCAAACTTATTCTCATTTTGGCTGTCCTTTTAGTACTTCTCGAAGAATTTTATCTCGCATTTATGTATATCAAATAACGGAGAGTGCGATATACTTTGCGTTTGCTATGCAATGAAAATCGCGATACTGTCTCGACGCACACATCTGGCTTCATACACGCTTCAGACATGAATCGATATGTGGTTACTTTTTGCGAACAAACAAAAATACGTAACTCTTTTGATTTAACGTCATCCTGGCTGTCTCGAAAAAGAACGAAGCGATACTACAACAAAGATTAGAATTCGGTAAACCGATGAAAATTTCAACTCCTCATACGAAACAAAATACATCTCTCTCATACTCTTTCTCTCTTCTCTTTCTCTACATCCTTTCGGTGAAGAAATTTATTTAATATGACAAACGATCTTTTATGTAATGTTTCACGATATGCCTAAAAATTTTCTCTAACAAAACTCTGATAATAATCGTAAACTAATCGTCCAACCGTAATTTCTATCTAGTTGATTATTTATACGATTCTTAATTTTTGATATCAAAATAACAAACGAATGACAATCAGAAGGTATATTACACTAATGCGATTTAATTTGATTAAATACATAATTCAGGAGATTCTAAAAAGACAAATCCAAACTATTGTAGTCAACTTACGAAAAATAAGAAGACATTTACGTCGTACTATGTGATTCGATTGAATGCACCGAGAATACATTCGACTTCATTCTATTATATTAAAAGTAATGTAAGTATATACGAATAATAAAAGAGCGGAGATGTTTCTTTTTTTTTTTAAAGTATATCTGCCATAAATCCAATTTCATTAAACTACATCGAGAAATATCTAACCGAGGAGAGTCGCATTAGTCCATAAAACTCTCCGTTTAATAAAAAAAAAATTATATGTAATAATTTCAATGTAATATACAAGTCGTCGTGTATGTATGTGTACTAATGAGAAATAATTGAAATCAACTCTAGTCTCACACACACACACACACACACACACACGCGCGCGTGCGCGCGCGCGTGTGTGTGTGTATATATATATATATATATATATATATATAT
>NW_022639611.1:94782-108209 GCF_010583005.1 Odontomachus brunneus | reverse complement strand
TATATATATATATATATATATATATATATATATATATATATATATGTAGTTAGTTAAGTTAATCCCATTGCGAGTGCAACGAGACCACTCGCTGTGCAACAGTTCTCCTCACGAGATCGTGTTTTACATGTCGAAAATAAAAGCGCTTTAATTACGACAAATTTGTACATATACCATGTTAGAACGATTCCACATGTACACGTGTATCGTAATTTTCTAGCGGTACAGCTTTCCGTTGTTTCGCAGAAATGCGCTTTTCGCATTAACAAGCCAAGATGCTTATTACGTACGAGAAAAAGAAAAGAAGATAAAATAAAGACAAGGAGACGCTATCATCGCAGTCGATATATACATATACTTTGAATATATGTATTCAAAATTGCACTGTGTACAGTCGAGCGATTTCAACGAGACAAACTCAACGAATATTTTCTTTTCTGGTTTTCTCTTCGATGTTCTATGACACAATTAGTATGATACAGATCGTCGTACGATCATCGTATCGCGACGTGCCAGTAATCTTTTCTTTTTTCACAACTTGATCAATGTGACAAGTCATATCTGATGATATTATGCGATCATCGTGCGGTAGATGCTATGACTTCATTTGGCACGAGTGCAACTTGAAAAATTTGAAAGAATATGCAAATTATTATATAGGTTTTTTGTGCATATTCCACTTTGTAAGATGTTATCTTACTTGTAACGCGCTCTTGTATATTGGAAATGTCGGAAAATGCGCTAAAACCAACAAAATATTCGAAACTTTTTTTTCTCTCTCTTCCTATGTATAATATATATATATATATATATATATATATATATATATATATATATATATATATATACATACATACATATATATATATATATATATATATATATATATATATATATATATTGTATATATATATTCGGTTTCCTTTCACCGAATTAAATAAATAAGATTAACCGCTGATATTGTACGCAAACATAAATCCGAAATTGATGGTTCTAATTATCGTTACAAATTGAATAATGCCTTAGGTTAATAATTGCATATATCTTTCGATTTTTTTGGAGAAAAATTCTCTTCATTACTTATTAACTCGTGTTACAATAAAATCTAAATTTATCCTCAAAAGATGTTCTTTGTCTATTATTTTCATATGTCGTCTCAAATATTCACGTGTCGAATTCAGTATATCTGTAGCACATAAAAGTTTCTCACAATAACGGACAAGCTAGATTTCTTTAGTACGTTACAAACTCGTCCTTTTTCCTCAGTGCATCAATTCCGGTAGTATTTTTGTTTAATTGCTGCCAGCCCAGTAACTAGGACTGTATCCAGGTTTCGCCTGAGCCTTATTCTGCGAACTCGTGTTAGATCTCTGTCCCGTGCTGTTGGCTCCGTCCTGATGAAGCGGCTGATGCAATTGATGGGGCATAGTCGGGATAAAGAGATGCGGCGTACCGTAACTGCCGGGCAAGCCGGCGTTTTGACCACCCGTCAGACCAAACGGCGGCGGTGTAGCCGAGTGGAAAGTCTGTTTTTCGTAAGACTACAATAGTGGAAGGGTCAGTTGAGAACGGTAGCACGCAACTTTACGCAGATTTGTTCTACGGACGGCCTACGTTCACTCGCCTCGCGACATTACTTACGTTCACTTTGCCGAGAGCCACGTGACTCTTGGCATACATCGTAGCGCTGATATCTGTCGCGGAAGAACCGGCGGTATTAGTGTTGCCGGTGGAAGTGCCGGTTTTGCCAGTCTGGGTAGCAGTGTAGCTGCTACCGGCACCTTTATACTCCGCGGATGGGCCAGCGGAAGCTAGAGCGTCGTAGCTAGCCCCAGCACCGTAACCAGATCCATAACTGCCTGGCTTAGCGCTATACGCACCGCTATTCGTACCTGCATTACCAGCCGTAGCGATTTGCTGCAATGTGAACAATAATAAATATTTTCATGTTGGTTCATTGGACTTCTGTGACTCTCGGGCTTTTAAACTTACCGGATAAATAGCGGGGGTCCCGTACTGAAAACCACCAGGCATTATTCCACCGCCATAGGTAAAGTATGCGTAACCAGGCGGAAGTGTAGGGTTCATTATCGGTTGCTGATGCTGCGTTGCGGTCTGCGAATAATTCATCATTATACGACAAAGATTCTCTCTCACACATCAACGTTTCCGTTTCGACTTTCACCGCGCGCAGAAACTTACTTGTTGTGACATAGTGGAAGGTACTGGTGAAGCATTGCTGTCGTTTCTGGCGAACCTGGCGTCGCTAATACTGGTATAGGCTCCTTGCACTCCCTGTACTCCTTGAACGCCTTGCACACCAGATAGAGCATCGCCTCTGCCACCACCGAGACTCGTTGCGGGACCGGTTGTCTGATAGCCCAGGGCCGCGTCATAGTAACCAGTAGTTGGCTGCACGTTAGTCAGGAAGGCCAAACACAAAACTACATGCATACACTGTGTACTCCAAATACAAGAAGGCTAACTAATTTCTATGCGTACTGGGCTAGGACAAGTAACATGCTAGATGGTTGTGTCTAAATTTCTTGCTATGCTTGCTATGTCAAGATATTAATGTGTATTCATTCGGTTGAAACTTTCAACTTGCCGACGAATTGTGCTGTAGAAATATTCGTATACACGCACGATATATACATGTAATATTTGCCACCACCGTTACCAGGCTCTTCGATATTTATAGAGTCCAAGATGTTTGAATAAAACGGTTCAATATGATTATCCTCCATCATTTTTACATACATTTGACCGCGCGCACGCATGAATCTAATACTTTCATACTGTTTCGGACACGTAACACCACTCGCATACAGTCTATAGCGGAATAAAAACTAAATCAAGATAAAGAAAAAAGAGAAATAAGCCAAGATAGATCGGAATAGTTATTTCATAACTTCGTAGAACGAAATCTCAAAAACAAGTTTCATTTCCAGCAACACCTCCCCCACCTTTACCATAAGATATACTTTCACAACTCAGTAGTGTTAAGGAAACCCGATCTGTCTTTACTAGCGTATTTGTTTCGTACAATACACCTTACTACGAACAAGTACGAGTTTGCGTTGTCATTGTGAAGGCATCCATAGGAGAAGATCGAGAAAATTTTGTAAAAAAATATTGTAATTACGAGCAGCTACCAAGCAATAAAGAAACGTATACCTCGGCATTCTCCGTACCAGATAACAATAACATAAAATAAGAGATAGCGTGCCTCGAAGCAGATATATTCAGGTACTATAGGCAATTCAAATGTGCATTTGAATCACCGTCATAAAAAAATAATTGTGACTAACATGATAATGAATCGATTACGAATCGTTCACTAAATAATTTATTTATACTATATATTTATACGCTACTTCGAGGGCACGGTACCCGTGGAAAAATACGTTCGTACTTGAATAAACGAATTAATTAATCGAGCAGTAACTGACCATATGCGGTATTCTTTGCTGGACGAGCTGCAGCTCCTCGTAACTGTACATTGGTTGTTGAAATGCGTAAGGCACACCTTGGCCCATGATGTATTGGTGACTGAGCATAGGTGTCATATTTCCAGCAGCACCACCGCCCGTCATGTTACCGGTACCACTGCTGCCCGTCACTACTCCGCTTGACGTACTTTTCGGCACAGCTAAGATCAACGCGAGAACATTGTCATTAAATCCTATTCACCGTTTCTTGACCGTCTTATCGACTGTATATATCAATCTTACCAAATGGTGCTCGCTTACCGTTTGAATTGGTTACTTTAGTCTGTGAACTGTTCACCGAGGCAGAGCTAAGTCCCAATGTGGGCGCGGTAGTAGTCGCGAGGGAGCTATTCGACGTTGTTGCATTGCTATCGTACTGGGAATCCTTAGTCGCAGTGCTGTTCAATTTATGATTGTGAGTTGCCGCCTGTGGTTGACTGGTATAGCTAGCGTACGGACTTGCATATACCTATCGGAAGTTTATTGTTTGCACATATATATTTAAAGGTCAAGTTTTAATATATGGATGGATGGGTGTAAGTGTGTATGATACTATAGAAAACTGAAAAAAAAAGAAAAACACTTACAGACTGTGCACTCTGGTAGCCAGCCGAACTCTGTGTTATTGGCGACGTAAACGTCGTGACCGAAGACTGATAAGCCTGTGGTTGGTAAGCTTGATATCCTGCGTTGCTGTTTGATACTGTATTAGTAGCTACAGATTGCGCTTGATACTGGGACGTCGTAGTCGGTACATACCCGCTCGCGGACTGATAAACCTATTAAGGAGATAAAAGTGTAACTTTCGATATGATTTTTCAGTTATTTGATGATTTGTAATATATCGATAGATGCAATCATTACCTGGCTGCTAGTGGTCGGCTGATTATAACCAGAAGTCACAGATGAGGACGCGGAGGGAGAAGCTTGGCTGAAAGTCGATGCGTTGGATTGCGGGAACGAGGTTGACGAATTGTAACTCGTCTGCGAAACCGTCGCCGTCGCGGAGTAGCTATTTGTATTAGCTGACGCCGACGCAGTCTGGAAGGTGGATTGAGAGGATTGACTGTTCGTTGAGTATACGTTGTACGTGCTCGGAGTGCCACTCGACGGCTGGAAAGACGATTTTTGCGACTGGTACGTCGTCGTGGGCCCGTACGTCGGCGCATTTCCAGGCGAAACTTGCGATGTGAAGTCTTGTTTAGTTATGTCCAGACTCTGACCGCTACTACCTCCACGCGCAGTGAAACTTTGCGAACTAATCGAATGCTCGCTGGATACCGGCAAATTATCAGTACCTGATAACTAAAAATTTCATATATAATCGTAGTCTTCAATTTGAAAATAATATGTACAACAAATCTTGAAAAAAGAAGTAATATTTACTAAGAAACAAGAGTTAATAAGAGTCAAGTCGCTATAAGTCGTGCGCAAAAAATCCTATTACTAAGAAAAAATAAATCAATTGCCGTAATAAGAAAATCTATGCTTATCGTTGAGCTACGTCACTCACTCATAAACATTTGTAGACGACAACAAAGATGAGCGAAATATGAGTTCTCTACATTTGTTGTTTTACGACTTCTCGGCGGTATAATTATTTATATTAAATACACAAAAACTCTACAAGTATACAACTAAAGTAGACGAATATGATCAGTAAGAGCTGTTCGCGGGTGTTAGCGCGAATAATCTTTACATCACGAGAGAATATTTGAACGTGTAATAAACCATGCACCGAAGATTTTTCTTATTACGTTGGATTTGCAACATATGTGGATATAATCACCTTCAATGTCAAATTATTAATTATTAATATTAAAAACATACTAACATTCTTTAATTAAATGACGCATTAAATGATTATTCTCTGGAATTGCGAAAAATATTGCATCAGCTAGAAATCAAACCTGGATCTTTCCAGGTTGGATGTACCAAATCGGCCACAAAAACTTCGACAGTATTTCTCGCAACACAAATGCTTATAAATCGCATTAGTAATCATAAAGTAAACTAGACGCTATCTATCATTCTTTAATGTACCAAAGAACGTATAATAACGTGCCAAAGAATATATAAACAAGTTCTTTAAGTAACCACTAAAGCAAGACAATATGGCTAATAAGAACCGGTCGCGGATGCTAAATAATTTTAATATCATAATTTCTTTGGTTAGCTGAAAAAAGTCTAACGGATCAAAATATTCTATGTACTAAATCACACACATATATTATGCTTATAATTTATTTTACAATAGTATTATCTGCATGTGACCAATGGCGCGAATTGGTTCTTATTAGCGTTATTTATTTCTTGGTTTTTCAGGACCAAATAGAAGTTATTACCATCTGAGAACTGGCATTGTACGGTGTCGTGGAAGTCTGTGTCGTTTCGATGTCGAGCGAATTACTCGTGTTGGCAGTGTTCACAGCATTCGGACCGGAAGTCATGTCCACACCGGAAATTGTACTATTCGCGGAGTTGTACTTCTCGTTGGCAGATCCATCGAGAGAGCTAGAATCGCTACCAAATTCGAGCGCACCGAACTGCACATCCAAAAAGCCGATTCCACTGTTTACCGCGTCACCCGGCATTTCCACTGCGCTCGATGGTATCTTGGATGGCGGTGGGACTCTAGGACGTTGCTTAGTCTGTCTTTGGGGCTGAAATTTACATACGTACACATATTAGCCTACAAAATTCGTACACATACGTATACATACTAGCCTACAAAATAGCCTACAGATATCAAAACTACAGATATCAAATATTAAAAATTATATAAGAAAAACTCATTATACGTATAAAAGTATTTCGAAGAGCAATATTATTATACCTGATTGGACATGGTTGACGTAAACGACGTTTGTCCTGCCGCTTTTAAGTTCTCACTCGATTGTTGACTAAGTTGTGTCAAGTATTGAGTTTGCGCCGCTGTTAGTACACCACTACTAATGGCGCTGGGTTGCTGCGACAACTGCATCGTTGGCAGGCTCAATACAGGTTGTGGCTGTTGCTGCTGCTGCTGCGGAGGTTGTTGCTGTATTAAGCTCTGCTGCTGCATTGTCGACATATCCGACAGTTTTGGCAATTCCTGTAAATTATGTGAAAGAAAATAGATAATATATGGATGCGCACACATATGTGCATACACGTGATGTTGTGTATCTCATAAAATCTTACTTCTTGTTGCAGGAGTGACAAATTAACATTTTGACTTGATTGCGTCGATGGTATTTCTTGGGGCTTTGGTTCGTCTAGCGCAGGAGAAGATTCCAAGATAGATGTGCTTGGAGTGAAGACTTTAGTATCTGCCAAAGAACCTGTATACTCTTCATTGTCCCAATCTTCTGTTGAATCCAGGTTGTTCCACGCATCTGTATGTACACGACCAAGTTAATATGTGTCAATCATATTTGCTTTCTTTTTCTTATTTTTATGTAAATGTAAACACAATATCATTCTGTTTAAAAAAAAAAGCAACGATTCCCTTATATATTTTATTATAATTTGAGGAAAAGAGAAATAATATTTATCAAAGAAAAGAGCTTACCCATTTTTGGTTCTTGGATACTTTGTTGCTGCTCTTCACTCCCTGTCCAGGTATCAATTGGACGATTAAAACTATGAGTAGAGGAAGCAGATGTTGGATCATTGCGGTTTGCAAACGTTCGCGGTCCAAGGCCTCTACCGCCACCACGACCTCCACGACCTGATCTTCCTGGTCCACCCCTTCCTCTTCTACTATAGCTACCGTCGCGAATACCGTCCTCCATATTTCTTTCGTTCTCCTTGTTTTCCCGCCCGCGCCCTACGTGTAAATAAATATAATTTTATAAACATCACAAATTTATCCTTCAAGTAACAAAAAAAGAGAAAAATGAAAAAAAATGAGAAACAAGAGAAAAATTTAATAGGAAATTAAACCAACATCCACGATTGTCGTGGTTAGCACGGCCTCGCATGCGTGGAGGACCGCCACTACGTTGGTTACGTCGCTCCTCCCAATCACCACTATCATCTTGTCCACCTGTTTGATCTGTACTCTGTTTGGATCCGCTCGGTTGGCGCAGCTTCTTCTTTTTGACCTCCCATTCTGCTTTCACTCTATCTTCCAGGAGATCATTAACAGCACGATCCAGATCCCCATCGTTGTCGTGCAAAGCCATGACCACCTCATCCTCAGATCGTCGGGTCATGTCCATGACTTGCTTGACGCATTCCTTCAGAGAGTCCTCACCTCCTGCCATTCTAGTGTCAATGATTTGTGCGTGCCGGATCTGAACAGTGTTTTGCTAAATAAAATAATTGAACATTAAAATTCTCTTAAAAATGCTTCAACTGTATTTGAATGTTTTTATTTAGGTTTATATTGTTATATTTTTACTTAATTTTTATCGTTCAATAAGATGATTTGAATATTTTGTTGTGAACAAGAAAATAATCTTTTGTAAATATATAATTGCATATATAAATATTTCTAACACTCACAGATATCTGCTATCACAAAATTATATAATTGTTAAGTATGTATGTGTTTTAATAATAAGTTACGAATAATTATTATACAATTATTAGTAACAACACAAATATGAGCAATAATATATCTACCTGGGCTTTATCATGTTTAGTCGAATCTGATGATTTAGTCTGATGATGATCTGATTTTCCATGTTGTTGTGACTTGTTTTTGTTGGTGCCCCTTCCAGAGGACACCAATGATTTGTTATTCGAACTCATTGCCAATAAAATCTCACTTAAGCACTCACAGTATCACACTATGTACACTCTCTATTTACAGTCTGAAACAAAATACAATTTTACATATAAATTTTATAATTATATAGATGTGTCATATATATGTATATATAAACATACATAGTTATTAACTATTTAATTTCCAATCATATAAATCATAAATATAAAACCTTTATAACAAAAAGATATAGAGATAAACAATACATTGATTAAATTTTAAATATATAGTAAATATATAGTGACAAAGAACTATAACCTCATTTTCATCATATTCGAGATATAGAGATAAATAATATAACAACTAGTTTATATACTTGCAAATGTTCTAAATATAACAACATTAATGGGTCTTTGATTAAAAGAATGGAAGGTTAGGTTTCGATAAGCTTATATACAAATAATTGAATTAAACAAGTGATTTTGCTCAAACATAAATATATAGGTTTATGCAATTTTAATTTTTCTATTTTAGCTTTACTATATATTTTGGAAAATTTTAACTATAACAATATTGGGCAAAATTATATATTCTGTTAGCTTGTATTTTTATGATTTAAAGAATTTCCTTTTTATAAAAATTATATATTATACTTTCCCACATATTTGTTTTCTTTCAAGTTCATGAAACAACATAATAAAAATATTACTCGCCAATGCTTTTATCATTAACAGTGTGATATTAGGTGATGGAATCTTTGTGTAGAAATTTAGAAGCAACTGGTGAATATAAAATCTAGCAAATTCTACTAAATCTAAAACTATTGTTAATAATAGCTGTAAGGATGTGTCTTACCATGTGAGAGAGAAACAATCCTTAGATACTAATAATTATAAAAAAAAAACGTTTGGTTGAATAGATGAAATTTACGCTTGCAAAGTATACGTGAAAACGAGACAAGGTTAGGATGATCTAATAACGATAAACTATTGAAGATAAAATCCGGCGGGACGATGAAAAAGAAAACGTGCACGCTTATCGCACAGCAATTTTTCACGACAAAGAAGTGAGATCTTTCGCGTGGCCTTCTTCGATGCGTGTAACAATGCACGCCGATGATTCTCTGAAACACCTCAGAGAATCCTTCGCGGTCCCGAAAGTACAATCAGAATACGAGAAAACACAGGAGGGGGGAAGGTGCCACGCGGTAAATATCTTCTAAGCGGAAAACTGCATCGTGAATGATGAAATTTAACAGGAAAATACTGGAAACGAGAAGAATTTTGACGTTGAGCCTCGGGAATCCGATGATGAAAAGAAAAAAAAGGACACTTTGTCGGGCGCGTCTTTGAGTACCGCTGGCGCACGTCGTCACGTAAACCGTCCGCACGTAGGAACGAATCGAAAAGAAATGAGAAGAGTGGCAGACTAGCGAGATAACGCACTGCGCGAACTTCCGATAAGAACGTGAGTCTCGCGGTGAGGATATTTTTCAACAGGCCATGTGCACGGCGGACGCCATTTCTGCTTGTGCGAGAGGAAGGTTTGTCAACCATCGGCGCGGCGGTGTATCGACGGGGATCGGCGTAGTCGGAATGGCCGAGAAAGAGAATTTTTTGCGTATACCTCACGGCTATGTTAGGCGACGTACGCCTGCTCCGTTAGACGCGTCGGGAAGCAGAAGCGAGCGGGACTCACGGCACCTCGGCGCTTGGGGCCGTGGCGCGCGAAAAACTACGAGAAAAACAACGGATTCCCTTCGTACCTGGTTAGTGCGCTCAAAACGCAGCTCGGTCACGTGACCGCGGCGATCCCCTTCCTGATGCATCCACCAGGCACCCACCAACGCTGCCAGCACCACCTCTTTTACTCTTTACCGGGCTCTATACGGCTAGCTACTAATGACTCCTGCGGACAGGATGTGCTGCGCGTATCGCGTAGTTAGAAGTCACGCGACAACCAATTAGCTCATAGCTCTTCCGTAAAAGCAAATGTTCGATTGGCTGACATCGTAGCTGCATCTTGTACGCAGGAGCAAACATTTCTAATAAACGGTACAAAATAAAGCAAAGGTGAGTTTCACCCTTTTCATAATTCCAGTTACGGGCATGTATCATGAAACTTGTCGGAATCGATTCTGATCGGAAAAAGGCTGATATTTCACGTGTCGTACGATAAGCTTTTTGGATACGTTCATTGATTAACGAACAGAGAACCTAGAAAGACTCTATTTGCCAACCAATAAACGTATTTGAAAAGCTTGTCGTACGACACGTGAAATAGCACCCTAATGGCTTTCGCAAACCAGAACGATTTGCGACGCGACACGCGATATGTGATGCGCGATATCCAATGAACGTATAGCTTTTTCGGAATACCAATACGCTCATTGGATATTGCTCGTCGCATATCGTGTGTCGCGTCGCGCATCGCACTGGTCTGCGAGAGCCATAAAGGTGAAGTCCCATAGCATGTATTTTCGCGTAACCGCGTAACCAATCACATCTTTCTATTCTTTTAAAAGTTTCAACAAAAATACTAAACGTCGAAATCTATTGGTTACACGTTTATGGCTCCTGCATACAGGATGCAGTAATGCTTGCCGCGCGGCGGAAGTCCACGCGACAGCTAATCAATGGGTGCTTTCCAGTTGCGTATACTGTGTTACACAAAACCAGCTTTTGGTTGCATATTATCTTACAAGATATTTTAGATAATATGTGACCAATAAATTGATTTTGTGTACGTGTATGTCAAGTTGTATTAAGCAATTGGAAAACACCCAATATGTTGTTTTTCCGTAAGAGCTAGAAAGTTATTACGGAAAGCAGCATATTGATTGGCTGTCGCGCGAACTTCCGCCGCGCAACAAACATTACCACGTCCTATGTGCAGGAGTTATTACGCGATATGCGGAAAATACATGCCATAGGACTCCAGCCTATTCCGTTTCTCCCAGAAAAGATAATAGTTTATATCGTGCACTTGATACGCGTACTAACTAGTAATTTTCTATTAGATAATCTTAATATCGATAATGCATATCAACAGCGACGTATTCTATCAATACAATTCGTTTTGTTGATAAGTATTATACCAGCTTAATATACCGTTGTTTATATATATCGACGATATTAAATTATCAAATAGAAAGTTACTATTTAGTACGCGTATCAAATGCATGGGTGTTTACGTTAAATTGAGTACGAGTTAGTTCCACTAGGGTCGAAAAATATAATAGGCACAACCATTTAATATTTTCATGATTCAAAACAACTCAATATTGCTTTCCGATGCTCGAATAGAGTTAGTTAGAGTTAGCTAGAGTAGCGTAGCGGATAACGTGAGCATTAGGTAGTTGATTTTCAAAAAATGTTAGTTATTAATAAGTTTAATCTCATATGTAGTATGTTTATATCAAACGTTTAATACACATACCAATTAGTAATTTTATCTTAAATTATTTTGATTTCGGCGATGTATATAAACAATGTCATATTGAAGTAGTGCAATATTGATTAGAAACACGTATCGTATTAATTGAATATATTGCATCGCCAAAATTAAAATAATTAGATATAAAGTTACTAATTGATACGCGTATTAAACGTTCAGTATAAACATACTATATGAGATTAAACTTACTAACATTTTTTGAAAATTAACTACCTGATGCTCACATTATCCGCTATGCTACTCTAGCCAACTCTAACTACTCGAGCATCGGAAAGCAGTACTGAGTTGTCTTGTATCATGAAGATACTAGACAGTTGTGCCTATTACATTTTTCGACCCTAGTGGAACTAACTCTTAGGGTGCCGTCCCATTGAGCACGGATCGGAACGCCGGATCGGAATTCTTACTATAATGAGCGTTCCGTTCTCTAGTTCCGTTCCGTAAAAGTTTCCTCTACCAGTCCCAGGTAGCAAAAACGGAACGGAATGGCGCGTCGGTCGCAAATAAATATGATTAATTCGTCAATATTTCGTTATTTTGACGCGACAGAATTAATTATATACATAATTTATGCAATTATCTTGCCGATAACATTGTCATAAATATTCTGAAATATTTAATTGAAGAGTGAAATATATTTTATAACTATAAATCCGTTCCGTTTTTGCTACATGGGACGGTAGAGGAAACTTTTACGGAACTAGAGAACGGAACGCTCATTATAGTAAGAAATCCGATCCGGCGTTCCGATCCGTGCTCAATGGGACGGCACCCTTACTTGATTAAAGGAACGTCTACATGGAAGTAAACAGTAAGAAGTAGGAAGTAAGAATAAGAAATTGACCAATCATAGTTAATTATTCTTATCACATTCGACTGTGGTTGGTCAATTTCTTACTCTTACTTCCTACTTCTTGCTATTTATTTCCAATGTAGACGTCCCTTTAACGTAAACACCCTATGTAAACCAAGCCAATAGAAATCTAGGAAATAACTAAATATTTCTGGAGTACTATTCCATTCCCGCGTACCGACAGTTGTCGAATTGATAGACGTCGTTACGCAGCTTTTTTATACCGTGGAAAAACTGTGCAACGACGCCTACCGATTCGACAACTATCGGAACCACGGTAACAAAATATTAGCTTTGTGCTGGGATTCTATAACTTGCTATTGGAGTTAATGACAATTTCGTTATCGTTGCGCAGCTCTTATATACCGTAGAAAAACTGCGCAACGATAACGAAATTGTCGTTAACTCCAATAACGAGATACAAAATTCCAGCACTGGACACGTATTAAGCTAGCGGAACACGATGCTTGTTTCATGCTGGATTGCTTGCTGGATAGAAATACTCTGTTCTGATTGGTGTATTTCTGAAGACGGACCAATCAGAATAGAGTAGATTTGTTCGCGTCGCATGCCACAACGTGCTCCTACTCACTCCAACGTACTTTGATTGGTCCGCGTGGTGATGTAAACCAATCAGAGTGCGTTGGAGTGAGTAGGAGCACGTTGAGGTATGCGATGCAAACAAACCTAGTATTTCCATCCAGCAAGCAATCCAGCACGAAAACAAGCATCGTGTGCCGCTGGCTTTAGTTCCGATCTACAATGGGTGTTTACGATAATTCGAGTTCGACTTAGTATGAGTTAGTTTCACTAGGGCAGAAAGATCTAATAGGCACAAACATCTAATACCTTCATTATTCATGACAACTCATTACTGTCTGATAAATCGAGTAAAGTAGGGTAGAAATGGGCGATATAGTATCAATATTTT
>NW_022639611.1:94505-94772 GCF_010583005.1 Odontomachus brunneus | reverse complement strand
CAATTGGGAATTCAATTGTGATCTCAATAGAAATTTTTCAGTAGGGGAGCCAATACAGTCCGTAAAGTAGATTGACATATTCTATTGGACGGAAATGCACAAAATGTCTTTAATCTTTTATGTTAATACATCTAGAAAAAGGAAATAAATGTATAGTCATTGATCTTCCTACTGACTTTTCATTGGTTGAATTTTGTTTAATAAGAAAGGAAACAGTAACGTATTTTTACAAATTGAAAACTTCCTCAACATGTTACAATATAATAA
>NW_022639611.1:94345-94495 GCF_010583005.1 Odontomachus brunneus | reverse complement strand
TATCGATATTTGGATAGGAATATCGAACTTACGATACAGTCCATGTACAACTAAACAAGTTCTCTAACAGATGTCTCGCCTAAACTCTATATTTTCCCTATATTTTCCTTAAAGTTGGTAATGTTGAGGTATCGACTGAATAATCCCTGG
>NW_022639611.1:91910-94335 GCF_010583005.1 Odontomachus brunneus | reverse complement strand
TGTAATCATATGTTAAACACCAATATATCAACTCATGCATAAATAAAATTCATATTATTTATAATTATATTGCGATATGTTGAAAAAAGTTAAATGTAATTCGGACGGAAGAAAATCGATTAAAAAATCGTTAAATAAACTCTTTAAACCAGGGAGTTACGATTCTGTGAGAAGTGAAAATGCAAAATGTGAGCAAATTTACTAGATGTTAACTAATAAAATTATAAATATTTTAGTAAATTTGTTCACTTTTCTCATTTTCACTTCTCACACAGAACCATAATAAGCTCCCAGAGGAACGATTGTGTATCTCAAAACATAGAGAAAATTACAAAAATGAACAAATTTATAAAGTATTGACCAATAAAATTATACATATTTTTGTAAATTTACTCACTTTAATAATTTTTATTGCGTTTTGAGATATACAACGACCCTCAAAATAATATCTCTTGCACATAAAACATAACAACGGTTGTCGCGCGTCATAAATTGGTTACAGATTACAGCGACAGCCAATCAATGTGGTTTTCTATAATAAACTTTTAATTTTTAGAAAAAAACGTTTATTGGCTATCTAGGTAGTTTCTAGCCAATTTTTTCACATTAACGCGTCCTATGTGAGTAAAGCTCGATTGTACACAGGGTGCTTACGAAGAAGTGTTCTGGGTTAGTTTCGGGTCAAAAGTATGACTACCTCTCTATAATTTGGTATTTCATGTTCTGCGATATAGGGGTGCGTTCGAAAACATCACCCGTGTGTATTTTGTCACACTCAGATCGTTCGAAAACCCCTAGTGGGCACACTGACCATGCGACCATGGCCGTTCGAAAACCGTACTCCGTGGACCACTCGTGTGACTTTTCTCCACTCTCTTTTGCGCGGTGTGAATCGGTGGAGATGGTGGAGAGTGCGCAAAGAGTGCAATACAGTATGAAATTACTAAATTATTTATGGTTTTTTGTTTTTCGAAACATTCGTACAACCATTAGCCATCACGGTAAGATAAAAAATTTAAATACAGCAGTGTAGGTTAGCCAGGTTTAGGTTTATTTCTATAGTGATGTATATTGTCAGAATATTGTCTTTAAATATAAATAAAGCTTATTAAGCTTTTTGTATTTTATAGGTTCTGAAATTTTCTTACGAGATACGAGGCACGTTAAAAGTCACGAATCAGTAACAATTTGTGAAAAAAAATGGAAAATTTAATCCCGGGTCGTCATATTTTATGCATGGATATTTAAAAAAATATACAAAAGGATGACAAGGGAAATGTCTATATATACGATGTTAAAGGTAAGGAGTAATAAATAAGTTTATAAATTTCCTTAGGCCTGGTGCCCACGATGCTAGAAATCGATCCGAGTTCTCGGACCGAGGAATATATAGCCAATTAACTTTCCAGATAACTAAATTATAAATTAATAATTACTAAATTAATTAATTACTAAATTTATTAATTTATTGTTATTTTGCTGAGAAGCAATTATAGCTAATGTCGAAATACGCTTTCGATCATTTTGTACAACATATGTAGGCACAACACACATGTAGTATGTCACATTGAGCATTCTTCCATGGCTGTTCGAAAACTCCTCTCGATACCAACTCCACTAACCCCACCAAGCCCATCCACCACAGCCACTTTCCGTCGTGGACTTTCAGTGTTTTCGAACGCACCCTAGGATGCTTACGATAACGAGAGTAGAGCAAGTGGAACCTGGATCCAAGAGAATAGCATAATCTCCTATCTATAACTATAATATTCTATGGTCTGCTCTTACTCCTGCTTTTGCAGTCTCATAAACACAAGAGCAGATCAGGAGTTCGTCTCACGAACAACAAAGGGTAAGGGCCCTTGCAGAATGCCAGGCAACAGGCAATAGGAACAGGCAATAGCCAATAGGAACAAGGAATAGAAATAATTGACCAA
This sequence comes from Odontomachus brunneus, assembly GCF_010583005.1. Classification (NCBI taxonomy): domain Eukaryota; kingdom Metazoa; phylum Arthropoda; class Insecta; order Hymenoptera; family Formicidae; genus Odontomachus; species Odontomachus brunneus. The sequence goes on along the minus strand of NW_022639611.1, from coordinate 92,398 downwards.
TCAGAATTTCTATTCTCTATTCCTATTGCCTGTTGCCTGGCATTCTGCAAGGGCCCTAATGTATCATACTTAAAGTGTATTAATATTTTATCTTAAATTTATATTTAAATGTGAGTTTTTCAGCTGAATCAAGATTATATATAATATGTCACGTATTTCATACGGTTCAATTAAAATAAATTAATCAAGCTCTTTGCAATTTTTGATAATTGTAATCTGATCATCAGATGTGAGACAAGTTTCAAGTTATAACTATTAATACAGATTCAGTCCTTGTTTAAGGAGAGTTTGAGAATCTCAAATAATTAATAAACTGAAATAATATGTTACATAATTCTTTAAGTAAAGAAGATAAAATATTAATTTATATATAATTACAAAAATGAAAAATTTGCATTATTACGTATTTGAATACGTATTATATTTTACATAAACAAATTTATATGTAAATTATTATATGTTTTTATTAAATATATATGTGTAATATA
>NW_022639611.1:91815-91900 GCF_010583005.1 Odontomachus brunneus | reverse complement strand
AGGTATCGACTGAATAATCCCTGGAACCAATAATGAGCACTGATATGGCTACTGCGCGGTAATGCTTACCGCGCGGCGGAAGTTT
>NW_022639611.1:90093-91805 GCF_010583005.1 Odontomachus brunneus | reverse complement strand
AATTGGACACAGTCCAATCACAAGTCGTTGTTCCTAGGGACCCTACAAATGTCTCTAATCATACGGTGCTGTGATTGGCTGTGTCCAAATGCACCGTGTCCAAGTGCACCGCTCCCGTAATATATACCCAGATCTGCTCGAGCAAATTTTGCCCAATACTTTACTATAAATTTTGCTGCCAAAATGCCATCAAATTGGACACAACATTTACTAAATCAAAGGTTGTTGGCAAATTGGTGCCAAATACCGAGCAAGGTTTGTGCGGCGCAGTTTGACGTCAAATTGATGCCAAATACCGACCAAGGTTTGTGTTTGGCGCCAAACTTTGCTCAATATTTGGCGACAATTTGGCGTCAGATTTTGTCACCAAGCTTTCCTAACAAAACTCAAGCATATTGCGGACGCAGATGGCATCGGATTTGCCGTTAAATTTTGGTCATATTTGGTGTCAATTTGGCGATATTTTGGTACCATATTGTTTGCTGGGTATATGTATATGTAATATATATAATTTTTACACTATAATTACTAATTGCTGTTGGTCATATATTATTTAAAAATGTAAATTTGTAAATACAATGTAGATATAATAAAAACAAATACAAGTTAAAATTTAATTTAGATTAATGAAAGATGAATGATGACTTGTTTGATATATTCATAAGTTTTAAAAGTTTTATTTATTTATTTATTTTTAAATTTCAGATAGAAAATTATGCAGAAAAAAAATAAAAGAAATACAACCTATGATTGATAATGGTGAGTAATCAAGTTAATTGCAATTTTATAATTTAGTAAATTTTAGATTTGAGGCTTTCACGGCCATTGATACAATGTCTAGGTACAGCTTCCGGGATGGAGCCGTGTCTTGAATCAGTGATATGCCGACGTTTCGCAAACGTTGCAGTTTGCATCATCAGGGCTGAGAACTCTGATACCGAACTCCCTTGGGTAAAGGTAGTCCTTATGGCTGCGTTCCGAAATTCACTGCCAGTACTGAAATTCTATAATATACGTAACATGAACTATAGATTTTCAGTACTGGTAGTGCCAGTTCTCACACATACAGTAAAGAATCTTAGCGATCAAGACCTATCACCATCCGAAGTCAATGTTCTAGCTATGGGACACAATTTTGCTGTCACTCCCTACGGAAGAAATCATCAGCCAAATTGAAACGGCTATTTTCCACCTTCCTTTAGAGGCAAGCAATGACATCAGAAATCGAACAACCAACATCCTACGCAAAGCCAAACTTCCCAAACAAAATATAAACAAAGAAGAACGCCGAGCTCTCCACGGTCTGAAACAAAACAACAAGATCCTAATTTTACCAGCAGACAAAAGGAACGCTACTGTAGTTATGAACAGGGAAGACTAATGCAGTAAAATCAATAATTTACTCTCAGACCAAAAAGTCTATAGGAAACTCAAACGCAACATCCAGCATAGAGAAGAAAACATTTTCTCTTCTGAAAAATGCAGGTCTCCCTCTTCAAACTATCAAGTATTTAATCCCTTAAGATTCTTCAGCACCTAGACTCTACGGTCTTCGAAAAATCCACAAGGGATCAGTGCCCTTACGCCCTATTGTCAGCAATATTGAGGGACCTACCTATCAGTTAGCCTGCTATCTCACCAAACCTCTTCAGAAACTTACTGGTCTCAATGATTCCCATATCAAGAATTCAACAGATTTCGTGAATAAGATC
>NW_022639611.1:87397-90047 GCF_010583005.1 Odontomachus brunneus | reverse complement strand
ATTGTCAGCAATATTGGGGGACCTACCTACCAGTTAGCCCGCTATCTCACCAAACCCCTCCAGAAACTTACTGGTCTCAATGATTCCCATATCAAGAATTCAACAGATTTCGTGAATAAGATCCCAAAAATGAAGATGAATACTAATGATATATTGGTGAGTTTTGATGTAGTCTCACTGTTTACCAATGTTCCAGTCCAGGATACTTTGAACATCATCAAGAATTCCGAGGAAATTCCTGCCAACTTCTTTCTACTAATAGAACACTGCTTAACTTCAATCTATTTTCAGTTCCAAGGAGAGTTTTTCGAACAAACCTCTGGAGCGGCAATGGGATCTTTTATATCTCCTATCATTGCAAACATCTTTATGGAACATTTTGAGAATAAAGTTTTGAGGAACGCACCACTGAAACCATCCACATGGTTGAACATCCATCAGTATGTTGACGATACTTTCGTAATTTGGAATCATGGCAGGGAAACTCTTTTTCAGTTTCTCGGGTTTCTCAATTTACAACATCCCAGTATTCAGTTCACAATGGAACTGGAACAAAATAATCAAATACCCTTTCTGGGTGTGCTAGTCCAAAAGAACCAAGATGGCACTTTAGGTCACCAGGTCTACTGAAAACCAACACACACGGACCGATATCTACATGCAACCTCTCATCATCATCCCTCGCAAAAGAATTCTGTCATAAGTTCATTGGTTTACAGAGCGCTCACAATTTCGGAACCATCTTCTCTGAATGGAGAACTAGAACACCTCAGTACAGCCTTAACCAAAAATGGATACAACAGCAAAAACATCTCGCAAATAATAAAAAACCAGAAGAACAGAATTGTCAGTCCTAAAAATACTGACACACTAGATGAAGAGAGAGAAAAGAGAAAGACGGCTGTCCTTCCATATCTCCAGGACATAACAGAATCTATTAGCAGGATTTTGGGTAAACACAAAATCAAAGTAATCTTCAAACCTCATAGGAAGCTCTCCCATTTACTCCCAAATCCGAAGGATCAGAAATCATGCCTAGAAACATCAGGTGTATATAAGATCCCTTGCTCTTGTGGTAAAGTTTATATAGGAGAAACCGGGAGGAAGATCAGTACGCGAATCAAGGAACACCAGCGATGTACCAAGTATGGTCACTTTACTCAATCAGCCCTAGCTGAACACTGGATGGAGACTGGACACTCCGTACAATATGAAAAAGCCACCAGATTGGCTCCCTCACAGAGTTATTTTGCCAGAAAACATCGTGAAGGTCTAGAAATTTTGAAACATCCCAACAACCTCAACCGAGACAAAGGTATGCAAGTAAACTCTATTTGGCATACTGCCCTCCCGGTTTTTTTTAATTGACCAGCTGATCAATTAAAATACGCTGATTGGCTGGATTCAAGCCTCGTCCCCTACTCCCTAACACCATCTACACAATGGGGAGGAGGGGGGCATATAAGGACTACCTTTACCCAAGGGAGCTCAGTATCAGAGTTCTCAGCCCTGATGATGCAAACTGCAACGTTTGCGAAACGTCGGCATATCGCTGATTCAAGACACGGCTCCATTTAATAAATTTTGTTAATTTTTATAACATGTTTCATTTAAATTTTGTAGACAGTAATAGAATTTGTTGGGATGAAGCAATAACGAAATTATTATTGCAAGAACTTAATGCACATATACATTTATTTGGTCGTTAAACATATAAAATTATTTTGAAGTCTATTGCAAGTCGTATTAATGAAAAAGGGGAGCGTTCCGATTGAGCACGGTACGATTGGACACAACCAACCGATGCAAAGAATTATTAAATGAATTACCAGATCGAATCAATCATTACAATATGTGTCCAATCGCACCGTCATCATTTGGGTCCCACCCTTTGACTGTATAACCATGGACCGTTAGCGGCGATTCTAAGGGCCGTGACACACAGAAAAACTTAAGCAGTAAGATGTAAGCAGTAAACAAATTGACCAATCACAGTTGTTGATTCTTGGACCGTAAGAAGAATCAATGACTGTGATTGGTCAATTTGCTTACTGTTTACGTTTTACTGCTTAAGTTTTTCTATGTGCCACCAGCTAAAAGCTGGCCATACACACTTTCCGTAACAGTAACCGTAAAACGTAACGTAAGAATTGACCAATCATGTTAAGGATCATTGAATTGTAAGGTCGCCATTTTTGTAAAAACTCGATCGTAATTGGTCAATTCTTACTTTACGTCCTACGGTTACTGTTACGGAAAGTGTGTGTGACCAACTTAAGCGTCTGTCAACATCTCTAGCGCAGCCAGGACCAAACAACGGCAAAAGAAGGAACTCAGTAGAGCAAAACAGAGTTAGCAACGTAAACGCTTCTAATACTCGCGTATCACATGGTGATACGTATTGGAAAGATTAAAAGAGTAGTTTTCCAATCGGAGTTTTTTTCCGGTCAAGTACATACGAATCACAAATTGACATAACTGCATATGCATAGCATAAGACTGTATGTACCAATGAGCATCGAGTATTAAGTCGCCATATTGATGTTCGATGCTTAATATTCGATGCTCATTGGTCCATACGATCTTATGCTATGTATATGCAGTTATGTCAATTTGTGTGCGATAGCCCTTAGGGTTAAAACTACTCTTT
>NW_022639611.1:86733-87387 GCF_010583005.1 Odontomachus brunneus | reverse complement strand
TTCGGTATGGTACCGTTTGTATTTCGTATGAAGAGTTATGAAGTATCATTAAAAAGATTTGTGAGTCATTCAGATAATTTTAATTAAATATTAAAAAATCATGTATTTGGCCGAAATATCGATCTCAAGCGCTGCTGTGGAAGTACCGTCAGGCACGATCGGTGTACTATCTAGTATTTCAATACTCCTGGTTTTTTTTCGATCGCATCAACTTGCTAATGCCCGGCAAACATTTTTATCATTATATTGTCGAAACGTCACGCTAACATCTCGGCAACAGTAAATGTTTCGCCTGTGGACGATGCAGGACAACGTTTTATTTATAACGTTATTTCAACATATAAGTAACGTAGCAATCAATTTTGCATTATGACATATTCTTGTTGCAAAAACCTCACAAATGAATCGTTCCTCATGTTAATAAACATTACTGTCAGTATGTAGGTTAATAGTATGTAGATATAATAGTTAAATCATGTTAATTATGTGTTAAAAAGAGATACGTAATTTCACATGTAAAACAATTATACCTATATTGCTTTGCCAATATAGCATCATTGCTAATTCTTTAAGTTTACAAGATTTTGCAGTAGATTGAAGATCAGCTCTGGTATCTAATTCTATGAAAATATGGCAATTAGTTTCGGTTATTAC
>NW_022639611.1:86643-86723 GCF_010583005.1 Odontomachus brunneus | reverse complement strand
GATGGAGACTGGACACTCCGTACAATATAACAAAGCCACCAGATTGGCTCTCTCACAGAGTTATTTTGCCAGAAATCGTA
>NW_022639611.1:84914-86633 GCF_010583005.1 Odontomachus brunneus | reverse complement strand
GGGTTAATGTTAAATATGATAGACGAAAAATACTTTCTCTTGCAAGAGGAGAAATGGGTTTTGACCTACTGGATCCATCTACGAACATAACAGTTTCTACTGAAAGCAATAATGAATCAGTAAATGAATCAGTTAATGACGCCTCATTCAATTCTACTTGTGATAACAATTACACTTGGTTTGACTTAATATTGACTTTAAACAAATGGGAACAAATTAAACCACTTGAATTCGGAAACAAGAGTTCCAAGCACACATTAAGACCATGGGTATGGACTAACGTTATTGCTGATGCATTTTATCGACAACATCATTTGTCTTGTGCATACACATTTGTGAGAGGAGATGTAAATGTATCCTCTCATAGCAAATATATCAAGATCATCGGAAGTTGCAAGAGTAAAAAATGTGGCAACACCTTCAAAGGAATTGTTGAAACAGAACCGTCAGCCAATACTGGTGAATTTTGGATACGTGTGAAAACCCGAGATACTAGAGGTCAAATTCATGAAGTTTTGCAGCGTCCTTTAAATGGGGAGAAACGGAAACAAATAGGCAAAGCAGCAATTACAGAAGGATGCTCAAACTTGCGAAAAAGAAAAGTGAGAGAAGATATGCGTCTTGGAGATGTTGATGCACCAATAATACCTTCATTAGATATACTTCGACATGCTAAGAAAGAAGCAATTGATGAAGAATTAGGTTCCGCAAAAATGAAGAACGAAGATGTTATACAGGCAATTTATCGTTTAAATTTCGAAAATCCTTATAAAGGTGCTATTGCTTTAGTAAGTTATGTGCCATTCAAAGTGTGTTATGGCACTGGTGAACAAATCAGTGTTTATGATCAATATCACAATATGCATAAAAATTCTTCTTCTATTAGTATTGACGCAACTGGCAGTGTTGTTAGAAAATTAAAGAGATCAGAATCATAATTCGTTGACAAATATTTTATCATAGAATCTAATCATTTCTTGAACAAATGCGTTGGCAAGATCACCGACCAACAAAAAGATGATATATCTATTAGTATCCACTTTCTTGAAGTCAAAAGCAATCGACATGAAAGCACCAACAGATTCTATTAGGGTGCGTTCAGATTCCCTACCCGGGTGCACTCTGTTACTAAAAACACTATAGTATATGTCACATATACTATAGCACTTCTTTTATTAGAGTGCACCCGGGAGTAAGGAATCTGAACGCAGCCTTAGGTGCGCAACTAAGTTCTCGCTGTTTTTTTTTATGAAAATGCAACTTTATTGTGAAAAAATGGTTACAAATGAATCATTCAAAGTATTGCCCATCGCTAGCTACAACTTTTTCCCATTTTTCTGGCACAGCTCGAATACTGTTACGGTAAAAGCGTTCATCTTGTGAGGCTATCCACGAATCAAGCCATTTTTTGATGTCTTCATATGAGCGGAACTGCTGATCAGCCAGACCATGTGCCATCGAACGGAACAAGTAATAATCGGACGGCACAATATCTGGGGAATATGTCGGGTGGGGTAGGACTTCCCATTTGAGCGTTTCCAAGTAGGTTTTAACGGGTTTGGCAACATGAGGCCGAGGGGTGTATATCAGTTGGACACGGGGCAATTGGACACAGTCCAATCACAAGTCGCTGTTCCAAGGGACCCTACAAATGTCTCTAATCACACGATGCTGTGATTGGCTGTGTCCAAATGCACCGTGTCCAAGTGCACCACTCCC
>NW_022639611.1:81648-84904 GCF_010583005.1 Odontomachus brunneus | reverse complement strand
TTCCAAGTAGGTTTTAACGGGTTTGGCAACATGAGGCCGAGCGTTGTCATGCAGTAGAATCACTTTTTCGTGCCTCTGCTCGTATTGTGGCCGTTTTTTGCGCAGTGCTCGGCTCAATCGCATCAATTGAATTCGATACCGTTCCCCAGTGATGGTTTCGTTCGGTTTCAACAGCTCATAATAAATAACACCGACCTGGTCCCACCAAATACATAGCATAACCTTCGCAGCGTGAATATTCGGCCGAGCCGACGACGTAGAAGCATGACCGGGCAGTCCCCATAACTTTCTTTTCTTTGGGTTGCTGTAATGAATCCATTTTTCATCACCTATCACGATGCGATGAAGAAAACCCTTACTTTTTTTGCCGCTGGAGCAGTTGTTTACAGGCGAAAAAACGACGCTCAACGTCCCTTGGCTTCAAATCATAAGGAACCCAAGTTCCTTGCTTTTGAATCATTCCCAACGCATGCAATCGCTTGGAAATGGCTTGGCGGGTAACTCCTAATGCTGAAGCAAGCTGTTCTTGCGTTTGGCACGGATCCTCATCGAGCAATGCCTCCAATTCAGCGTCTTCGAAGGTTTTTGGCCTTCCTTCACGCGGACGGTCGTCAACATCGAAATCACCGCCTTTGAAGCGACGAAACCAATCACGGCACGTTGTTTCACTTAGAGCAGCATCTCCATAAATTTTTGGAGCTCTCGATGCGCTTCAGCTGCCATTTTCTTTGAATGAAATAAGAAAAACAACACTTCCCGCAAATGACGATTATTTGGCACAAAATCAGACATTTTCACACAACCAAAAGTATATGACGCCAAAACAAAATCACTAACGTGTCAAAGCGGTTTGTTTACCATATGTCTAAGCTTGGTTCATGACGTTTTGGATATGTCAAAATCGACCAGCACTTACTGCTGGAGCCATCTATTGACAAATAGCGGGAACTTAGTTGCGCACCTAATATATCAAAAAGTGCCTTAGCCAATTTCAGGACACTAACAGAATTTGAGTGAGTAAAGTTAACGGAAAACTTCTGAATAAATACGACGAAAGGGCCGTTACTACCATGTTTATAGCGGTTATCCTCAGTGCTGGGAAATGACACACTCGAAATATTGACAGGGGAATTGTCATTCAAAGAAGACAGAGGAGCGTTGGGAAGGAGAATAGGGGCAAGAGGAGGGTCAAGAACGGAATCAAAGGAAGTCTTCAGATCACTCTTAACTGAGGAGGATAAAACAGGGATGGGAATAAGGGAATGAGGAATTTTAGGGAAAGGTAAGGAAGAAACAATGAGATTTAGATTATCACTCGAACGAGGTTTTTTATATTAGCCAGCTTTCTTTTAGAGATCGGAGAATTAACTCTGATATCAGACGTAATACATGGGCCAGAAGAAGCTTTCTTGATAGCACCACTGTAAGGATTAATATTAGGAGTGCTTAACCTTTTCCTAAATCTTTCGATCGTCTTAATCAGAGAAGGATCACATTTGATATCAGCAACAGATAGATTTATCGGAATACCAGAGGTAGAAGCAGTTGGCTGTATACTTCCCAAATCAGCGAATAGCTCCTCATAGGATGATAAAGATTAAGTATCCATTACGTCATGAATCAAGACTTGGTCGACAGCCGCCTTATGTATATCCTTTCCAGAATCAGTCTTCGTGTTACTCTGTCCTTGCTGGGACGAGAGATCGTCCGAGTCCATCATAAGAGGTGAGAAGCGGGCGATAATATAAACAACCGGAACACGTGATATATGCGTGCACAGTATATAAGCACGATGAACAATAGGTGATACTAAGTACACAAAAAAAGCACAGACCGAGTTTAAGCCAAAAACCGAATCATGTGAGCACCATGTGCACGATAGACAAAGAGTGCGCAGAAATGCGAAAGTGAAAGAAACGGATTAAATCAATCATCACAAAAGAATAAGAGAACAGAAATCAAACAATTCCAGAGACAAAGCCAGGTCGAAAACCAGTATTCAAATAAAAAGTCCGAAAGAAAAACACAAAAAGGTAGATCTCCCAAACGAAAAAGGTGAGAGGCAACTACACGCGATGCACACCAGACGGCGGCCGAAAGCCAACTCCACGTCCGAAGTTATGGTTCCTGCACACAGGACGCGGTAATGCTTGCCGCGCGGTGGAAGTTCGCACGTATGTAGGTTAATAGTATGTAGATATAATAGTTAAGTATACGCGTGTCGTTCGCGTATTCAGAATTATTTTCCTCGAAACCTACTGCTTGATTTAAAAATTGGTTGCCAGCCACTCTTTATTACCTTGTACAACCCCGGTAAAAGATATTCCTATGTATTTACTATTAATTTATTCGACAATCGCGCGTCAATATTTTACTTTATTTTAGAGAAAAGGCGCAGATTATGTCGTTTTCATCAACACGTCCTCAGAATTCAACAGCAGTGACAGCGATGCTCTGTCCGAGGAAGCGATTTCTTGAGAAAAAATTTGGAAAGAAGCTTATTCTTCATCAAGTTAAGCGCGTTATATCCGTTGACACCAAGTTTAAATACAATGAGTGACAGTCGATCAGATCGCTGCTTTCGTCTTAGGTGTACGCTGAGGTATTTCTATTGTTGGTTGAAGAAACCTTCGCTAGATATCATAATTCGGGGGACATGCTGTAAAAGGTATTGTAATTGTTCTGTAAAAAGAATGTATCTGTTTTTGTGCGTTTTTTACATATACGTATATAATATATATAAAATAAGATACATTGTCTGTTTTAGATAATCAACAAATCTCACATCAAACGCACCAATTTATGAATTGCTGCTATGAATGCCAGTTTTTGCTTTTCTACATTTAAAAGATGCCACAAAGTTTTATGGATCTTTTATTTTTTTAAGTCCTATTCTTTTTGGCAAGTTTATTTTATTCTTAAAGACACGTTTTTTGTTATTATATTTGACATGCAACTCATATTTTAATTATGTTTATGAATTATAATAAATTGCATTGATAGGACTAAACTACTGTTTTATTTCGTATGAGGTTTTACTATAGTATTTAAATCATTATGTTGTTCTCATAGTCCTGAAAGTCGTCTATGATAAGCAACAAAATTACCTGGTATTTTCTGCAACAACATCTATCAGTCTGAAACATTGAAATCATGTTAATTATGTGTTAAAAAGAGATACGTAATTTCACATGTAAAACAATTATACCTATATTGCTTTGCCAATATAGCATCGTTGCTAATTCTTTAAGTTTAT
>NW_022639611.1:75778-81638 GCF_010583005.1 Odontomachus brunneus | reverse complement strand
GAAATCATGTTAATTATGTGTTAAAAAGAGATACGTAATTTCACATGTAAAGCAATTATACCTATATTGCTTTGCCAATATATCATCGTTGCTAATTCTTTAAGTTTACAAGATTTTGCAGTAAATTGAAGATCAGCTCTGATATCTAATTCTATGAAAATATGGCAATTAATTTCGATTGTTACAACAGACAACCACATTGACAGTTTATTGTAAATAATATCATGAAATTTCAATGCTTTCTGTGGAGCACGAGAGCTTTTCTGTATAATTATATTATGATTAGATATTAACGTTAATAATACTGTAAATATATTCTTTGAATAAATAATTGTATATTCTAAAATAACTATACGTATTCATGCTATTTAACGTATTAACGATAATAATTTTGTTAAAATTTATAGACTAACTGCGGTATTGTACATGTTTATAAAAATTAAAAATACGCAGGAATAAATTTAATGCATTTATTCATTTAGAAAAAAAAGAATTTCTTTCGGCAGACTTACGCGTAATTTGATTTTGTATGTACTGTAGAATACAAAATACAATAGAATACAAAAGTTTTTTATCTTTTATAATCGTTCGTCGTTCCTTTCAATTATTTTATTTTATTTTATTTTATTATTCTCTTGCCAACTTCAATGCTTTCTGCAAAACACAAAAGCCTTTCTATATAATTTTATTATTTTATTCTTAAAAAAATAATAGTTTCATTTAATAGTTTCATCCAAACTTCAGCCAGACTATTTATTGCATCATAAGAAAAGATAATCTTGTGATGTTCAGTTTTTAAAATAATTTTAGTATTTTTATATAGAGATTTTAATAACTTTAACTTTCTTGATATACTTCGATGACTAGCGAAAATTGAAATTGCAAAGTAAATAAAGTGTAAACAACACGAAGGTGATAAAAGTGTAAGTGAAGCGTTTACAAAGCGTAAATTGAAACATCTGAACATAAAGCAAGCGTACCCGCTTCGTTTACATTTTATTTATTCTCCAATTTGAATTTTTGCCAGGGCCATTGTCCATAAACATATTAAAACATTTTTCTTATATAATGTGATATAACTCGTATATATATACCATTTAATTATCTTCGTGAATAATATAAATCGCAGCGATGGGAGTAATTGATTCGTTTTGTGTACAAGATTTTACTGTAGTATTCAAATTATTATATTGCTCCCATAGTCCTGAAAGTCATCTACAATAAGCAACAAAATGACCTGGATATCCTGCAACAACACCTATCAGTCTGAAACATTGAAATCATGTTAATTATATGTATTAAAAAGAGATACGTAATTTCACATGTAAAACAATTATACCTATATTGCTTTGCCAATATCAATATCGTTGGTAATTCTTTAAGTTTACAAGATTTTGCAGTAGATTGAAGATCAGCTCTGATATCTAATTCTATGAAAATAAGGCAATTAGTTTCGGTTGTTACAACAGACACCACATTGACATGGTTTGTTGTAAATAATATCATGAAATTTCAATGCTTTCTGTAGAGCATGAAAGCCTTTCTGTTTAATTACATTATGATTGGGCATTAACGTTAATTGCACTGTTAGGTTTTTTCAGGAATATGTTTACTGGTGTCATTTTCATTGACTTGCGTGGAGCCCTTGACACTATTCTTCCTCACACTATGTTGAACATTTTAAAACAGTTGCATTTGTCTGTAAAATATTTGAAATTTCTTGACTTTTTATTGAAACAGATTTTATTGTCACAGATCTGTAGAGAGCTTCGTGGGAGATACTTCGCTGGGCTCTAGGACCGCTAAAGGTGGCCTCCCTCAAGGTTCGGTGCTCAGTCCTATTCTTTTCAACATTTATCTCCTTCATTTTTCGTTCTCTTCCGGAGGATGTTCACTATCTTGTTTACGCAGATAACATTTGTCTGTATACCTCTAGTCAATTAATACCTGTTGTATATGACTTGATTAATAAGGCTTTACCTATTTTTAATGAGAATATTAGTCAGCTCGGTCTTGAAATTTCGTGTTCTAAGTCTGCCTTTTGTTTGTTCTCTAAAGACAGACTTATCAAAGCTGATCATTTTATGGATAAATGGCATTTAAAGATTAAGCTTAACGACGCTATTATAAGAGTTGCTATTTATGTATCTGGAATTGGCACCACTGTTGGTGTATGACGCCATCTGACTTTTCCATCGTAAAGTTTGACATTTTTGACAGTATACGTACTCAGAACATCTAGTCGTATGGACTCTATTTGTGTTGTTTACAGTGACTTGAAAATTTCATCAATAAAAAAATGGAATTAACTCGAGAAGATTTTCGTGCGATGATTTTTTACGATTTTCGACGTGGATTATCTCAACAACAGTGCATCAATCAACTCACTTTGATGAAGTACCATCTAAAACCACTGTATATCACTGGTTTAGTGAATTCAATCGTGGCCGTCGTTCGCTTACGGACGAATTTAAACAAGGTCGTCCAAAATCGGTGGTTGTGCCAGAAACAATCGATGCTGTGCGCGAACTGATAATGCAAGATCGTTATGTGACATACCGTGAGATTGAGGCATCTCTGGACTTTAGTATGACAAGCATACACAAGATTTTACATGAACATTTAGCCGTAAAAAAAATTTGTTCCCGTTGGATTCCGCATAATTTGACAATCGCTCAAAAACAGGCTCGTGTCGATTGGTGCAAAGAAATGCTCAAAAAATACAATCGTGGTCAAAAGCTGTGTATAACATTTACACAGACAAATCTTGGATCTATGTATATGAGCCCGAAAGTAAACAGCAGTCGACTGTATGGGTCTTCCAAGATGAGCCAAACCCAACAAAAGTTGTTCGCGCAAAAAGCACTTCAAAGCAAATGGTTGCCTGTTTTTTTGGGATAAATGGACATATGACTACAGTGCCACTAGATGATCGTAGAACGGTCAATTCTAAATGGTACTACCATTTGTTTACCAGAAATCATTGGTGAAATAAGAAAAAACAACCAGGATCATTCTTCACCATGACAATGCGAGCTTTCACACATTGGCCCAAACAATTCAATATTTGACCGGTCAAACCATCAAATTGATGGGTCATCCGCCGTACAGTCCGAATTTGGCACCCAATGATTTCTTTTTGTTCTCGTACGCGAAGAATAAACTACGTGGTCAACGATTTTCGACGCCAGAAGAAGCGGTTGATGTGTTCAAAATGTTTAGAGATGCCTCAATGACATGCCCTGCATGTTTTAGAGATACCTCAATCGGAATGGAAAAAGTGCTACGAAAATTGGTTTAAACGTATGCAAAAGTGTATCGATCACCGCGGAGAATATTTTGAAAAACAATAAATGCATTTTATTATTCCGGATACATAAATAGCAACCCTTGTATTTCTAAGGTCGAATCGGTTAAATTTCTTAATGTTATCTTTGATAGGAAATTAAAGTGGAAAAATCACTGTTTAGAGCTTCCTGGGAAAATTTGCTCCAAGTTGTCCATTAAGTCTATAGCAGGTTTGAAGTGGGATGCACACCCATCTAATTTACTAAATAATTACAAGGGCTGGATCCGTTCCGCCCTTGAATACGGATTTCAGGCCTTTGCTAACTTGGATCCTCTCATTGGTATTATCTTGGATAGAATTCAACATGAAGCTTTCAGAACTGTTCTCGGTGCCATGAACACGACTCTCACTAACGTTCTATTACACATGGCTGGTGAAGTTCCTCTCGGTATTCGTAAAGAATTTATCTTCCGCAAATATGTCTTCGGTTGTTTCGTTATTAAAGAACCTCCTTACACCCCGTAAGGAGGCTCGCTTACTCTTTGCATTTTAGAGATTTGTCGTTGCCCTCCTATGTAAGTGAACCCTCCTTCGCATCTTTTCATCATTTTTTTTCTGAATATCTTTTTGAGTTACAGGTCACTAATTTCCCTGTCTCGATTGACTATAATTTTCTCGTGTTTTGCGTATGTCCTTCGTCGGGCACTTTAATTGGTAATAATTGTTTAAACTCTGTTGATTCTTTTACGAATGATGTTTTGGCCTGTTTGTGCTTCTCCGAATATGGAGGAATGTTTTAGCAAACATCTTGCGAGCAGTGACTTTGCCAATTTCGATATCGTTTATACAGATGCTTCTAAATCAGTAATGAGTATTGGATGCGCATTTTTTTCACTCCCCTTTCTAATTCCCTACGATATAAATTATTATCCGACCTTTCCATTTTTTAGGCTGAGGCTATGGCCAATGTTCACGCTCTCTCTGTTATTTCGGATACCATCATTCCAAAAGACATAATCATCGCCTCGGATTCTAAAAGTATTATTAACGCCTTGGTCAAAATGACATGAAGAGAAAACAACATAATTTAATATACATGATCAAGGATCAATTCTTAGATTTAACATCAAGAGATTTTTCCCTGGCCTTCATTTGGATACTAGGTCATCTGGGCATTGCTGGCTACGAAACCGCCGATGTTATGGTTAAGGAAGCCGCTGGAGGTTTCCACCTCTCTGGTCTACATAAGGAAATTATTTTTACTAATTCTCTTAAGAGAATTTTCCGCAACAATATGAACCGTCAAGCTATAGAGTTTTTCTCTGTTTCTTCTGAGCAACGTGAATTCCTATATTTCCACACGAATCAAGATTTTATCTCCGTGGTTTGAGGATTTTGACAATCTGACAGAAATTTAATTACTATTATTGGAAGAATCAGAACTTTCCACATTCGGATTGCTTAACATTTACACGACAAGGGATTCGTCGACAGCCCGTTCTGCGCGTGCGGCGAGGTCGAAACTTTGAACCATTTATTTTTTAATTACCCGCGTTATAGTCGCGAATCTGACTTTCTTCGGATTGGCTTGCACCGTTTCGGATTCGTCGGTTCTATCGACATCTCTGAAGTGGTTTTCAGTGCTAACTTGACTGCTTTTCGAGAGATTGCTTTATTTATCAAATGTGTTAGAAGGATTATTTAAATTTTCTCTGTTCCATTTTTGATATTTAATTTGGTTAATAGACTGAGCTCCGAAACCATAAACAACAACAACAACAACAACAACTCCGCACGTTCCGTTTTGCTGAAAATTTCCGCTCCGTGGGACGGTGCTCTAAGGCCCCTGTTCGTTACGCTATTCCTTTCTCCATGTGAACGCACTCTAACATACGGTGTTTCCGATAATACCTCTCCGAGCAATTTCCCTAGAGCAGAAATAAGTTAAGGTGCGATTTCACGCAGCGAATAAAAGCTGGCGTTTCACCCCACTCCATCGTTGTTCAAAACAGCGTTTCAAAGCTGTTTGCTATCACCTGTATCCTTTTCATGGAGCGAATAAAAGCTGGCGTTTTATCCCCACTTCAGCATAGTTCAAAGTAGCGTTATAACGCTGTTCGCTGTCGCCCATATCCTATTCACCACGTTTAACCTCCTGTATAAACTGCAATAAGTATAAAAATAGAGTGTTATAATCGAGATATATAAAATATTATAGATGTACAGTGGCGATTATAGGTGAAGTTCGAAGACGACATATAGCTGCTGCAAGCGATTGCAGCGATGTATTTATTAAAAACGAAAAAAATACATAAGACGAAAAAGTTAATCAATTTAATATAAATAAATAAGATACAAAGAGTAGCCTATAGGTTATAACCTATATAAATATGCTGACCATATATAATATATGCTAACTTCGTATATATTATCGAGCGCTGTCAATTTATCAGTCCCTTCAGCCATAATTTCTTGTTTTTATTATAATTTGCTGTTTTCCCAATAAAAAATTTTTCATACATAATTATATACAATTATATAAAATTATATATAACTATACATAATTATATA
>NW_022639611.1:68996-75768 GCF_010583005.1 Odontomachus brunneus | reverse complement strand
TTATTTAGACAAAATAATACTTCATTATACTTTTCTAAATATTTTAATTAATAATAATTTTTCACTGAATTTTTCTACTCTCTTAATAAAATATTATCGAAATATTAATGAAATTATAATGAAATTTTAATGAAATTGGGTCAAAATTGTGAATGCTTTTCAAACATATTTCAGCAAAAGTTCATTATATTTTCAATGAATTATTTCCATCAGATACAAATATCTCAATTGAGATCTTACATGCGAAATTTTGCGGAAACCTCAACTGAGAATTCAATTGAGAATTTAATTGAGAATTCAATTGGGAATTCAATTGTGATCTCAATAGAAATTTTTCAGTAGGGTAATTATCAATGATTCTTAGTATGATATTTCTATAAGGGTATTATATATCAAATTTGTCCATTCATGTTTATACATTCTATTTATATATATAATCATGTATAATTATATATATAAATTAATATATAATTTTATATAATTACCCAGATAGAAAAATTATGTCATGTTGCGCTCAGCACGCGCTCATATATTGACGTGGATGATTGCAAAAATGCATACAAATGCGTGCGCATATGCTGCTCATATGTCGTTCATGTAATGATGATCAGAAAAATATCTCATCTAATAATATTATGATAACAAAACTTAATAGACTAGACATATTCGTATATCATTTGTATACATCTTGTGCTCATATCATGTTAATCACATAATGATCTTTAAAAAGGTATCAAGGTGAAATCACAGTATGATATCACATTATGATGAAACGTGATCATCACGCATTTCTATCTGGGTACGCATAGATTTATATGTAATTATACATATTGTTATACATAATTGTGTATACCCACACAGCACAGGGGTGTATATCAGTTGGACACGGGGCAATTGGACACAGTCCAATCACAAGTCGCTGTTCCAAGGGACCCTACAAATGTTTCTAATCACACGGTGCTGTGATTGGCAGTGTCCAAATGCACCGTGTCCAAGTGCACCGCTCCCGTCACCGATCACGTCGTGGTCACCACTTATGGCGTAGGCTAAAATATAGGTGTCGTAATATACATTATAATTTTTGGATTATATATTTATTCGTTATTAATACAAAAGTATCTTAGCACAAGACTTTATTCCGGTAGGAATCTCTCGAGAGATCAGGTTAGACTCATTCTCTTTCTTATTGGCTAACGCTTAACGGCTACGGTGGCGCACTCATCGGACAGTCCACTATAGCGCCACAATTGACAGGTAACAGAATTTGAAATTTTGCTGTACTATAATAATTTATTGTTTTAAGTTTATACAAATGTTCTTGTATTATATGTTTTGATTACAATAAACTATATTAACATTATTAAAATAGATTGAGACAGCGGGTGTTTCCGATAATACCTCTTTAAGTCATTTTCCTAGAGCAGAAATGAGTTACAGACATCACCATCTACTACTATTATGTGATTCATGACAACCCAAAACTGCCTAAGGGTGTTATTTCGGGTGTATATCAGTTGGACACTGGGCAATTGGACACAGTCCAATCACAAGTCGCTGTTCCAAGAGACCCTACAAATGTCTCTAATCATACGGTGCTGTGATTGGCTGTGTGCAAATGCTCCGTGTCCAAGTGCACCGCTCCTGTTATTTCACGTGTTATACGACAAGTTTTTCGGATACGTTTATTGGTTGGCGAATAGAGTATTTCTAGGTTCTCTGTTCGTCAACCAATGAGCGTATCCAAAAAGCTTGTCGTACGACACTTGAAATATCAGCCTAATGTTGTCTTATGACTGGAAGCAGTGGATTAGACAGAACAATACCGCGACAAATACACGAGATAATAATTTTGTAAAATTGTATTATTGATTATAAAATTATCTAGTGTTATTTTCTAATAAAATTTTAATTATTCTTAATTAAAGAGTTATATAACCATTAAAATTATATTTTTCAAATATTATCCTAAAGTAAAAAGTCACACTGTTTTAACCAACCCAGATAGCCAAACCTGCGCGAGCAGATTTTGAGCAGAGCTTGCTATCAACTTTTGATGGTAAATAGATAATAAATTTGATGCAGGATCTGTTATATCAAATCTTGCTGCCAAATTGCCGCCAGATATGTGGCAGAGCTTGTTGTCGGATAATTGCTGCAGATTTGCAGCAAAAACCGCGCAGAGCTTGTCGCGATTTGACGGCAGATTGGCGGCAGAAACCGCGCAGACCTTGCTGCGCTGCAAGCTTTGTGCGGTTTTTGCTGCAAATTTGGTACCAATTGCCCGACAGCAAGATTTGTCGCCAAAACCGTAGCCTAATGTAGACACAGATGGCCATGGTTTTGCTGTGGGTTTTTAATCAAATTTGCTGCTAATCTGCGCGCAGTCTGCGCTCAATTTGCTTACTGGGTATTTGCAAAGTATTGTTTTTACATGACTCGTGCATGTGCAAGTCCACTATAAATTATGCCATTAGGGTATCTTGATAACAAAACAAGATAGATTTGTTTGCACAGTTTGTTTTAAATTGTATGTAATTCTACAATCGTTTCTTAATGTTACTATTTTTTTTAACATTATTTAAGTTATTTCTTTTATACTTTAATACTCATTACAACTAAACATTTTTAGATAAAAAATGTATGTACTAGAAATATGGGAAATATTTTTTGATCACCTATCTGATGAAGATGATGAGGATAATTTCCAACCTCCACGTGAACATCATATAAAGATCCCACATTTTTTTGAAAACATTGTCGTAGAATGTTCATTAACAGGTAAAAGAATTTGAAATTTTGCAGTACTATAATAATTTATTCTTTTAAGTTTATATAAATGTTCTTGCATTATATATTTTGATTACAATAAACTATATTAACATTATTAAAATAGATTTTAAATCTATCTTGTTTTGTGTCATCAATATACCCTAATAGCATAATTTATTGTGGATCTGCACCTGCACGAATCATGTAAAAACAATACTTCGCAAATATGTTAAAACAGTGTGATTTTTTACTTTAGGATAATATTTGAAAAATATAATATATATTTTAATGGTTATATACCTTTAATTAAGAATAAATAAAATTTTATTAGAAAACAATACCACATGATTTTATAATCAATAATACAATTTTACAAAATTATCTCGTGTATTTGTCACGGTATTGTTCTGTCTAATCTACTGCTTGCAGTCGTGAAACAGCATTAGGTAGCTTTGGGTTGTCATGAATCATATAATAGTAGTAGATAGTGATGTCTGTAACTTATTTCTGCTCTAGGGAAATTGCTCGGAGAGGTATTATCGGAAACACCCTGTGGGTGCTTACTAGGGATGTGCAATACAATATCGATATTGCAAATATCGATATTTGGCAGCCGATATTTCGATATTTTGTATCGATATTTTGTCCAACGATATTTGCATGTATCGATACTAAACTCCAGAATATCGACTATGTATCGATCGACCAGAAAATGACGTTAGGGCAAGATTTTCATATATTACTACTATATTGCTAACTGAGAGAGAGGTTCCGTCCCAACACCACAGTGGGGGAATATATTTCCTATTTTTTCTAAGTTTACTATTTTGAATGTTATGCGCATGCGTCGGATTGATCGTGTCCGCCAATAGGAAAGTAGATTGGTATGTTCAATCTAAGGTTTGTTCTTTCGCTCTGCACTGCTACACTAGTGCAATAAGTGCAGCAGTGCAGCGCGAAAGAACAGACCTCTTGTCCGAGTGGAGTTTATGATATAGGCTGTGTTCCAAAATTACTGACAGCGCTAAAAATCTATAATATACGTAACATGAACTATAGCTTTTCAGCGCTGGAAGTGAATATTGGAACACAGCCATATTATTGAGGAGTAATGGCGTAGAGCCGCTGAATGTCAAGCGAGCTCAGCCATTCTATTGAAAACTGAATTGATATATTATTGAAGTGAAGTGATGATATATATTTAGTAATGGCGTATAGACACTGAAAGAGCTTCATTATTAGTTTCATTATTATAGAAGAAGAAGAAGAAGACACTAAAAGAGGAGTGCTCTCAGCCATTCTCGAAAAATAAATTCTCTCATTGGACCATCAGCTGCGTTCCGAGGGAGCGGTGCACTTGGACACGGTCGATTTGGACACAGCCAATCACAGCACCGTGTGATTAGAGACATTTGTAGGGTCCCTTGGAACAGCGACTTGTGATTGGACTGTGTCCAATTGCCCCGTGTCCAACTGATATACACCCGCGTTCCGACATCCAACTCCGACATACGGCGTATTGTGTTCCGGGCCTAATGGCTTTCGCAGACCAACGCAATGCGCAACGCAACACGCGATATGCGACGAGCGATATCCAATCAGTGTACTGGTATTCCGATAAAACTGTATGCTCATTGGATGTCGCGTGTCGCAAATCGCGTCGCGCATCGCGCTGGTCTGCGAGAACCAAAAGTCCTATTGCTTCAGTTATTTTGTGTGCCATGGCCTTTACTGTTACAGAAAGTGTGTGTGGTGAGCATTAGGTCTGTTCTTTTTAGCTACACTGCTGAACGAGTGCAATAAGTTGAAGTGAGACAAACATACTTTCTTTCATTCTAACTTATTGCATTAGTTCAGCAGTGCAGCTAAAAAGAACAGCTCATTTATTCTTTTATTGATACGTTCGATATTCACTGTATCGATACTTCACGGTCGATATATTTGGTGTATCGATATTTTGTCCCACGATACGATATATCGATATTTTCTTATCGATACAACATCTCTAGTGCTTACCATATCGAGTGCAGAGCAAGTGAGAGGAAGTATCTATTCCCATTTACAGCTAATATATTTTATGGCTACTCTTGCTTTGTTCTGTTCTGTCTTTTATCCACAGGAACAATATGACTGCGTCGAACGACACAATTGATGTAGCATACGTCTACGTCCCCTAACAGCACAAGTCAATTCTGAGAACGTTCTACGATCATCGGAAAAGTAGATTGCGTATATTCTCGTAACAGTCGAAATAAGTACTGCGATAACTGTAATACATACTAGGAAACTTCCTATGTCTCGCGTAGTCTAATTCATAGTATATACTAAGAATATCCCGCATTATGTATATAGAATGGGAACGGTCAGAAAACGGTATCAGATGGGTGTATATCAGTTGGACACGGGGCAATTGGACACAGTCCAATCACAAGTCGCTGTTCCAAGGGACCCTACAAATGTCTCTAATCACACGGTGCTGTGATTGGCTGTGTCCCAATGCACCGTGTCCAAGTGCACCGCTCCCGTATCAGATACGCATACATATACACAGGCGCACGCTTCACATGTACATTGGGTTAGATTAGGTTAGATATTATTGATTGTTTTCTTTTATATATAATAAAACATTTATTTATATTTCCATTTGTTATATACATTATATTGTTATTAAATATATTAATGAAAATAACTTTTAAATTAAATATATTAATTAAAATATTAATTAAAATAACATCAGAAGATCCAATAAGGCCAGTGTGCTTAACGTCAAAAATGTAATTTGTATGACTGAGCAGTTGCATTAGTAGTTTGTGCCGACGCCTCTTCGGACGTACATTCTATTTCGGTAATATCGTTCAGTGGTTTATGGTACCATTATTGCACCAATATATTGCAGCATCAAGATGTCCTTTTATTTTACTTTTACATTATTTGCAGTCTTCAAATTGCATAGCAACTAAGGATTTTCATCTTGAAATTTTAAACCAAATATAAAAAAACCAACAAAAAATATTTTTTTTATAAAATATTGTATTGTAAAGGACAGATAAGAAACGCTTATTATCCTTTAAAAAAGAAAACTTTTAAAAAAGGATATGAAATAAAGATTGAAATAAAAATAAAAAACGCAATGTGACAAGAAACAAAAAATTATATAACAAAGAATTGTAAAACAGATGAAAAGCGAATATCATCTTTTACCAAAGGAAACTTTAGAAAAAAAATTTGAATAAAAATAAAAGAGCAATGAAACAAGATTGTCACAAAATCAATTTATTCTTGATCTTGATGTTCATCTTGGTTTTCATGTTGATTTTGGTTTTGTCTGCCTATACGTTCCTTACTATGGGCTAACCAGATCTTAACTGGAGCTGAGATCTGGTCATGAGACGCATCTAAATGTACTTTTCTTATGACATCTAGAAAATAAGACATATTTTTATTACTTCTTTATAAATTCTTTATAAATACAAAATATTTCTTATAAATTAAAACTAATATCATCAGTATTATGTAAATGAAGTAACATTTTATGCTATATTTATTATATATAGAAAAGAAAGAGTTGCAAAATATTAATATTTGTAAATATTAATATTTGTATCATTAATTTTACGAACAAATGCTGCAAATATTTATAATACTATAAAAATATTTGTCAAGTCACAAACAACGTAACGTTCATAAGTAAAAAGTGTAGATTGCTTTTAAATATTTTATTTTCATAATTTTAATATTTCATAATTTGCAGATATTTAAAGTTGAAAAATTTTGCTTCTTTTTGGCTCCAAACCAACTATATTTTATAGCGAGTTGGTTGGAAAATATAAATCTCATTAGTCGAATGCAAGAAGTTTTCATACATCCGCTCCTCAAACGTGCCAATTGTTTAATCTAAAATAAAAACAAATTTGTATTATTAATAATTATTATAAAAGTATATAATATAGATATATGAAAAAATTATAGTTAAAATTAGTGAGCAGCTACTCTTAGGGGGGGG
>NW_022639611.1:67713-68979 GCF_010583005.1 Odontomachus brunneus | reverse complement strand
GGGGGGGGGGGGGGGGTGCAGCTTCCCAAAATGAAAGAAAGCAGTATTGAATTAGATTTTATAAGTTTAACTAAAAAGAAATATCGGTGAAAATACATTAGTAAACGAAATATTTTTCTAACAAAATTGTTATTACAAAAATAAAATTGTAACTCTTATCAGAGTTGAACTGTTTGTCACATCTTCAAATGTTATCCTTTTTTTTCTTAAAACATTATTTTAAATCAACTACAACATTGAACTTATCATTTCCTCTCCATAACCAGCGTCATTTTCTAATTTCATTTCCAAAGTATTTAAATCATTTTGTCCTTTTAGTGGAAAATCCTTTAATATATCAATATTTTCTTTTTCTTTTTTGTCAAAAAAATCAATAGACAATTTTTCCGAAATAACCTTGACGTTTTTCTTAATATCGTGTATTGTTAATTCTATATTTATTATTTTTCTGATTAGAAAGTGTTTAAAATTTTCTAAAAAAAAAAAAATTTTGACTCATAAATATAAAAATGAAATAAACAATGTTGAAAATAATATATATTATAAATAAAAAAGAAAAATATCACTAAATTGTTATAAGAATTAATAACATTGTAAATATTAAATATATTCTAGGTTGGGTCCCGATGAAAAATTTTTCATGCAAAATTTTGTATGAAATTTGTCCATATATAATTATACATAATTATATATAATTATGTATAATTATATATTAGGTGAAGTAAAAAGTTCTGAGCGTTTTCCGCTAGATGTCTTTAGTGAGCCATATCTCACGATGTATACATCGTGAGATATGGCTCACTAAAGACATCTAGCGGAAAACGCTCAGAACTTTTTACTTCACCTAATATATAATTATACATAATTATATATAATTATGTATAATTATATATTAGGTGAAGTAAAAAGTTCTGAGCGTTTTCCGCTAGATGTCTTTAGTGAGCCATATCTCACGATGTATACATCGTGAGATATGGCTCACTAAAGACATCTAGCGGAAAACGCTCAGAACTTTTTACTTCACCTAATATATAATTATACATAATTATATATAATTATGTATAATTATATATTAGGTGAAGTAAAAAGTTCTGAGCGTTTTCCGCTAGATGTCTTTAGTGAGCCATATCTCACGATGTATACATCGTGAGATATGGCTCACTAAAGACATCTAGCGGAAAACGCTCAGAACTTTTTACTTCACCTAATATATAATTATACATAATTATATATAATTATGTATATATATATATATATATATATATA
>NW_022639611.1:66807-67400 GCF_010583005.1 Odontomachus brunneus | reverse complement strand
GACAGTAGTTATTTGACCTAAGATGACGTCGCCAAGGTCAGGACAAGGTCAACTTTGCTTTTTTAAATAGAAATATTTTTTATTACGGCATTTTATTCTACGTGAAAAAGCAAACAACTTTTGTTTGAAAAAATTTTTTATACGACCTCTATTTTCTAAGATATTTACGTAAATATCTACAAAATTATTGGTTTCAATAATTTTTTACATGAATTCTATTAACTTTATCGAAAAATATTAAGAGATAAAAATTGCTTATTTTGTTTTCAAAGAGCTATGAGAATTTTTTCAGAATTTTGAGAATTTTGTGTTAACTTTTTAGTACTTCAAGAAAATGGAAGAAAATGCAGTACTAAAAAATTAATATAAAATTCTGAAAAAATTCTCAGAGCTCTATGAGAACAAAATAAATAATTTTTATCTC
Source organism: Odontomachus brunneus (assembly GCF_010583005.1). Taxonomy (NCBI): domain Eukaryota; kingdom Metazoa; phylum Arthropoda; class Insecta; order Hymenoptera; family Formicidae; genus Odontomachus; species Odontomachus brunneus. The sequence goes on along the minus strand of NW_022639611.1, from coordinate 66,976 downwards.
TTGATATTTTTCGGTAAAGTTGATAGAATTCAAGTAAAAAATTATTGAAACCAATAATTTTGTAGATATTTACGTAAATATCTTAGAAAATAGAGGTCGTATAAAAAATTTTTTCAAACAAAAGTTGTTTGCTTTTTCACGTAGAATAAAATGCCGTAATAAAAAATAT
>NW_022639611.1:66623-66766 GCF_010583005.1 Odontomachus brunneus | reverse complement strand
AAAGCGAGGCAAATTTGCACAGTTTGCTAACCTCCCAGATAACAAAATGTTGTCACAGTGATATCATGGTGCGCGCACGCATGCCCATAATGTTACGCATATTATCATACAGATGCGTCCTCATATGAGACTCATAATGCTCA
>NW_022639611.1:60053-66613 GCF_010583005.1 Odontomachus brunneus | reverse complement strand
TTCATAGTCGAGTTTTATATTTAAGACCGTCTTAAGTTCATCTTCAAATACTCGTAGCCAATGAAATGATCCGTACATGATTTGAAGATAAACTTATGACGTTCTTAAATATAAGATCCGGCTATGAATACCGGCCTTTGTGTTCTACAAAAACTTGTTAAAGTTACAAATTAATTTATATAAAATAAACTAAGATAAGTTAAAACTTAACAACTTTGCTACTTTATTGTACTTGTAACTTTAAAACTAGTTAGTATCCCAATGAAAAATTTTTCATACATAATTATATAAAATTATACATAATTATATATAATTATATATTATTATGTATAATTTTATATAATTATATATGAAAAATTTTTCATTGGGATACTAACTAGTTTTAAAGTTACAAGTACAATAAAGTAGCAAAGTTGTTAAGTTTTAACTTATCTTAGTTTATTTTATATAAATTAATTTGTAACTTTAACAAGTTTTTGTAGAACACAAAGGCCGGTATTCATAGCCGGATCTTATATTTAAGAACGTCATAAGTTTATCTTCAAATCATGTACGGATCATTTCATTGGCTACGAGTATTTGAAGATGAACTTAAGACGGTCTTAAATATAAAACTCGACTATGAATACCGACCAAAAAGTAGAACTCATTAATTTTTTTTCCCTAAGATATAAATGTACCTGTGTAAAGCAAAATTTTAAATGAAAATATTTAAAACTACCATAAAAAATAGTTCTTTGTTTTTTTATATAAACTTCATTTACAAGTACCATATTAAATATATGTCATGAACCATGTTGTAATTATTTTCTCATTTTTAAAGTAATTTTACAAAATATCGACATACTTTACTATCAACACAAATAATATTTCTCTATATTAAGTTTTAACTAAAGTTTATTAGATCTTTACGTAACTTTTAACTGAGTTAATTTTTTAACCATGCAATTTTTACAATAACTATCAGGTCTGTAAATATGAAACCGGAATTTGCCCACAGATGGCCCTAGCTATCAATGTAGTTACCGTTAAACCGCGTCATAGGCGCTATTTCCTTGTTGACATCTCTGACAAAAATTTTCAACTCACAACAATACAAGTTTCATACAACAACGTAGTTTGTAATAGCGTTAAACATGACGAATTTTGTGCCTGGAAACTACGATTTGCGGACAGCATTGATTTTCTGTTACCATTTGAAGAAAACTGCTGCAGAATCGCATCGAATGCTTGTCGAAGCTGACGGTGAGTATGCTCTTGGTAAATCACAGTGCTTTAAGTGGTTTAAAAAATTCAAAACTGGCGATTTTGACGTGAGAAACAAAGAACGTGGAAGACCACCGAAAAAGTTTGAAGACAGCGAATTGCAAACATTGTTGGATGAGGATGACACTCAAACGCAACAACAACTCGCGGATCAATTAATTGTGACACGAGAAGTCGTCTCCGTACGTTTGAAAGCCATGGGAAAGATCCAGAATATGGGAAAATGGGTTCCACATGAACTGAATGAAAGACAGCAGGAAAACCGAAATATCACTTGCGAAATGCTGCTCGCCAGGTACCAAAGAAAGTCATTTCTCCATCGAATTGTGACTGGCGATAAAAAGTGGATATATTTTGAGAATCCTAAGCGTAAAAGATCATGGGTAACTCCAGGCCAACCATCGACATCGACTGCAAGGCCAAATCGCTATTAACGAAAGACAATGCTCTGTGTTTGGTGGGATTAGAAGGGTGTGATCTATTATGAGCTGCTAAAACCTGGCCAAACCGTTAATACTGAACGCTACCGACAATAAATGATCGATTTGAATCAAGCTTTGCGTGAAAAACGATCAGAATATAAAAAAAGGCAACACAAAGTGATTTTGCTTCATGATAATGCACCATCACACACAGCAAAACTGGTCAAGGAAACGATTGAGGCGTTTAGTTGGGAAATACTTTCGCATGCGGCTTACTCACCAGACTTGGCTCCGTCCGATTACTATTTATTTGCATCGATGGGACACGCACTTGCTAAGCAGCGCTTCACTTCTTACGAGAATGTACGAAAATGGCTCGATGACTGGTTTGCCTCAAAAGAGCAACATTTTTTTTGGCATGGCATCCATAAATTGTCAGACAGGTGGGAAAAATGTATAGCTAGCGATGGTCAATACTTCGAATAAAATATTTTTTATCATTTTCATACAATAAACGTGTATTTTCTATACAAAAATTCCGGTTTCATATTTACATACCTGGTACATTAATTTTCTGCGTCATTATTTTTACTTTTATTTATTTTAAAAAATATTATAACTTACCCAGCCTACAATATATCAATAATAATTCTAAATACGAAATATCACTTCCATACTCACTTTGTTCATGATTGAACTTTGCATGTACAGCTGTCTCGCTGAAAGTGAACTATTCTTAACTCCATTCTTAACGTTATTCTGTCCTTCATTGTAGGGTAAATGTTCTGAATATTTAGGATCTCAAAGTAAAAAGAAAATGTTACCATTACATTGTCTATTACAATTTTAAAAATAATGATAAAATAAAAATATTGTATAATATGCAATTTTGTAAGAATTGTTTATGTTACAAATATGGAGAGAAGTTACAGTAAAATTATACATTAGTTACAGAAAAAACAATGTTACTACTGTGCATATGAATTCACTAATAATCATTACATAGAATGTAAAATAGAAAAAACTTGCACACTCGTCCTTTATAATTATCTCCTTTATAATGACCTCCTTTATAATTACTGTTATAACTTGATCTTGGAATTGAAACTTTCTCATTATCAAGCAATTCTTCACCATGGGAGAAACGGAAGCGGTGCGCTTAGACACGGTGCATTTGGACACAGCCAATCACAGCACCGTGTGATTAGAGACATTTGTAGGGTCCCTTGGAACAGCGACTTGTGATTGGACTGTGTCCAATTGCCCCGTGTCCAACTGATATACACCCGGGAGAAACTAGTTGTACATTGTGGATCTAATAGTAATAAAAATTTTATAATTACTAATTCCATATATGTTTAACATTGATTTAGATGCATAAAATATTCCTCAAATTTGTAATAGAACATAGAATATGCAAATAGAATATGAATGAAAACTACATCTTATTTTGGTTGCGTTCCGTTTCACGCATTATGCGCACATTGCCTACAATATACGTAACACGAACTATAGATAAATGCGCGCATATGCGTGAAACGGAACGCGGCCTTTGTCTACTTGCATTCGACAGTTATTACATGTTATAATTATAATTTAAGGTAATTTTATAAGTGTGCTACATTGATTACTAATATCACTTTGTGCATATATCTTTTTTATTAAAATGATAACGGAAGAAATCTTTGCATGCGTTTTCTTACTGTTGACGTCATTAAATAACGATAGTCACAGAGACTATCTACAAGCCTTAAAGAAATTGCAATTTATATACTTAAAAACATGCAATAATTATTATTTCAATTTTCACAATATATTAGCGATTGTACTTTTGAAAGTTCAATTACCTACTTTGCGACTTAGCCCCGAGTCAACAGTTGCACTAGTTTTTTACGTCTTTTTTCCAGCGGAAAGGTCTGAGCCATACATTCAAAAAGGAGAAGTCCGAGCAATGTACAGATATTTGATTGCAGGGTCTATGCTGCAACAAAATGAGAAATTTATATTAGAAACTGAAATATTATAACAAAGGCTAACAATATTTTTAACTGTATAAGTTCTTTTTGTCCTGGTAACCAAAATAACCTCAAAGTTATCTGCGGTAGTTTTATGAAAAATAATATAGTATATTTTAAAAATATTATATTATTAATTTATGTATGTACTCGTAATAACTATAATTATTATAAAAAACAATATTACATAAAATAGGAAAACAATTACCTTATAAATATTACGTCCGCGATGATGCTTGATTCGTGCGATTCTCTTCGTGTCTTTCTCTCTCTTTCTCTCTCTCTCTCTCTCTCTCTCTCTCTACGGCTGCAGGCTTGACTCATTGTCCCTTTCACTATGTATTTGTTGGGAGTTTATGTTTATAGGGATATATGAAGGATTTTATAGATTTACTTTGGAGTTATTGAGGAATTCCAGGATATATTTGGTATATATATTATAATTCTTTTTGTCGAAAATATATATGAATTAACGCTGCCCGACAGCGTTAATTTATACATATTTTCGACAAAAAGAATTATAATATATATACAAGCGGAAAAAGAAAGGGCAGACAGAGATTGCTGGGAATGGGAACCGAAATACGTGTAGATGACGCTTAAACTGAATATGTTCTGTAAAATATACGTTGGCTGCGATTCAGTTAATTTTTATGTTCTGAATTTTTATGTTCTGAGTATGAGCTTGAGAATATCAGAGAAATGATATTCCATCAAGATATTACATAAATATTCTCTCGTATATTAGCAATAGTACGTATGGCCATAGTACTTTCAGTATGAGTGTAGAATGATTCGTATGATATCATGTGCTGTTAGGGTCAATCCTTGTGCGTTGATTTCCGACACCGACTTACGTCTACGATACTGTCGGAAACGATTGCGACAATTTTTATAGCCAGAGGGTTGGTCATGAATCTTTTCACCTAATGTGAACTTGTAAAAAGTGAACAATCTAACCTTGAAAATATATGGAAATGTAAACTTTCACAAGTTTACATTGGAGGAAAGAATTTACGATTGCATTCAAGTACTGCAAAACAATTCACTTCTCATAGTTTCATACTAAGGAAAAATATTAAATAATTGAGAAAATTCAGAGTTCTCATGTGATACATGATTGATGTCTTGGCCCTTGTTGTGTTTACGCAGTCATACTGTTGATAAGACTGTGTTGTAACTATTGTTACTGTGGATAAGACAGTGTGCCGTGGCACACAGAAAAACTTATGCAGTAAGACGTAAGCAAATTGACCAATCACAGTCGTTGATTCTTCTTATGGCTCCTGCACACAGGACGCAGTAATGCTTGCCGCGCGGCGGAAATTTGCGCGACAGCCAATCAATATGCTGCTTTCCGTAATAACCTTCTAGCTCTTACGGAAAAACAACATATTGATTGTCTAGGTATAGCTTCCCGAATGGAGCCGTGTCTTGAATCAGCGATATGGCATATCGCTGATTCAAGACACGGCTCCATTCCGGAAGCTATACCTAGACATTGTATCAATGGCCGTGAAAGCCTCAAATCTAACATATTGATTGGCTGTCGCGCGGACTTCCGCCGCGCGGCAAATATTACCGCGTCCTGTGTGCAGGAGCCATTACGGTCCAAGAATCAACGACTGTGATTGGTCAATTTGCTTACTTCTTTCACCTTACTGCTTAAGTTTTTCTGTGTGCCACCAGCTTAAAAGACAGAACAGAGCAGGGAGTCGATTGTGTATCTCAAAACAGAGTGAAAATGACAAAAGTGAACAAATTTACTAGAATATTTGTAACTTCATTGGTCAATGCCTAGTGAATTTGTTCACTTTGTAATTTTCACTTCGTTTCGAGATACACAATCGACCCCCAGAGCAAGAGCAGCCATAGAATATATTAGTTGCAGATGGGAATATGTACTATTCTCTCGAATCCAGTTCTCACTCGCTTTGCACTCGATATCGTAAGCAACACGTATTAGGACCTAAGCACAAAGATTGTTGCAATCGTTTCCGACAGTGTCATAGACGTAAGTCGGTGTCGGAAATCAACGCACAAGGATTGACGTAGTCATATGCTGCATCAATTGTGTCGTCTAATCATATTTGATACAGCATACGTCTACGCCAATCCTTGTGCGTTGACTTCCGACACCGATTTACGTCTACGACACTGTCGGAAACGATTGCGACAATCTTTGTGCTCAGACCCTTATGGCTCCTGCACACAGAACGCGGTAATGCTTGCTGCGCGGCGGAAGTTCGCGCGACAGCCAGTCAATATGCTGCTTTCCGTAATAATCTTCTAGCTCTTACGGAAAAACAACATATTGATTGGCTGTCGCGCGGACTTTCGCCGCGTGGCAAGCATTACCGCGTCCTGTGTGCAGGAGCCATTAGGCTGCGTTCAGATTCCATACCCGGGTGTATTCTATTACTAGAAATGCTATAGTATATGTTACATATACTATAGTGTTTCTAATAGAATGTGAATAGTGAATAGTGTTAGTAATAGAATGCACCCGGATGAAGAACTGAACGCAACCTAGGTAGCTTTGGGTTGTCATGAATCACATAATAATAGTAGATGGTGATGTCTGTAACTTATTTCTGCTCTAGGAAAATGACTCGGAGAGGTATTATCGGAAACACTCAGCATTAGGTAGCTTTGAGTTGTCATGAATCACATAATAGCAGTAGATGGTGATATCTGTAACTTATTTCTGCTCTAGGAAAATGACTCGGAGAGGTATTATCGGAAACACTCAGCATTAGGTAGCTTTGAGTTGTCATGAATCACATAATAGCAGTAGATGGTGATATCTGTAACTTATTTCTGCTCTAGGGAAATAACTTGGAGTAGAGAATCTCTA